>NC_054865.1:31042897-31305397 GCF_018320785.1 Cheilinus undulatus | reverse complement strand
CCTACAATGGTAGAGGTTAGTGGGGCCAGCCAAGACGGCAAACCCATTCTCCTCTGCCTAACAATAGCCTCATGTATCAGAATTGAATGTGGCTTTTGATTCCCATTCTGATTTAAAAATCATTGCTATAGGCAGATCCAGTGGGACACCTGCAGTCTAGCCTATATGTCAGTCTGATTTGTATCTCGGCGCTTATATTAACAAGGTGGCCAACACCACTGCGCCATTACCTGGGTTTATGAACAGTATATCACACACCTGTACTCAGACCAGACTTTTAACTGAGGTGTCTGTGTTTCTTTGGCAGACGAGTCCCCAGCCAGACCACAGTCTGACGAGCATTTGGCCAGGCGGGCCAGACGTCTAGGGGAGAGTGTGGTGGCCCGGACAGGCCAGAGACAGGAAAGAGGACTTCTAAATCAGCCAGCAATCCAAGGGCCTTCCATAAATCCTCCAAATGGGCTCGGGTGGGGGACGTAAAGCACACCTGCAAGACTTATGTAAGTCTTATTAAACCATAAATTGCTAACACCAGCCCCTCGCTGGGGCTGCTCTTGGCTGGAATAAATCTCTGAGAGCGACCTGTGAGGAGAAAGAGAGAGTGAGAAAGAGAGATAAAGCAGGTGAGAGGGAGACAGATATAGTGGAGGTTAGAGGTAGTGAGAGTGAAATGGAGGATACTAAAGGTCTGACAGCGAAGCATTGCTGTTTGATGATAACACAGACAATACTAGGCTTTGATTAGAGTAACAAGTACTACTAGAGCCTAAGGGTGAGGGAGTTTCAGAAACCTCAGAGGATGTCATGCTGACACAAGTCTTAATGCATCAAAAACTTTTTTTTTAGGATTTATTTCTCTTTTATTTAGAAAGGATAGTGGATAGAAACCAGAGAGAGGGGACTGAAATGCAGGAAAGAAATCAAAGGCTGGAATTAAAATCAAGACTGGCAACTTCAAGGACAACAGCCTCTGTGCATGCAGACATATAGTGCCTAAAAAATGGTATTCACCTCCTTGGATGTTTTACCCTTTTATTGATTTTATTAATAAATCATGGTCAATATAATTTAGCTCTGTGACCAAAAAAACCCCAAAACATCAAAGTGAAAACAGATTTCTGTAAAGTAATGTCAATTAACAAAAATATTTGATGTAAAATAAGTGACGGCATAAATATTCACCCCCTTTAAAGTAACTGACCTAATTCAACAGATGTTCAGTTGATGAGTGCTTCTAGTCTCACAATTAGTTTAATGGGGATCATCTGAGTGAAGTGAATATGTCTCAAGTGATTATAGTATAAAGTCATATGTGTCTAGAAGGTTCAGTCAGTGGTTAATCAGTGTTCCTGCCTACCATTGCACCATGAAGACAAAGGAACGTTTCAAGTAATTCAGAGAAAAGGTGATTGAAATGTTTAAGTCAGGGGATGGAGACAAATAACAAATATCTAAGGCACTAAACACCCCGTTCAATTAAATTCATTATCAAGAAATGGAAGGAATATGGCATGTGTGAATCTGCCTATCCCATCCTCACAAACTGAGTGACTGTGCCAGAAGGAGACTAGTGAGAGAGGCCACCAAGACACCTTTAACTACTCTGAAGGAGTTACATGCTTCAGCAGCTGAGATAGGAGAGACTCTGCAAACAACAACTGTTGCCCATGTTCTTCATCAGTCAAAGCTTTGTGGGAGAGTAGCAACAAGAAAACCACAGTTGAAGAAAACTCAGATTAAATCTGGACAAGAGTTCACCAGAGTGCATGTTGGAGACTCCATGGTGAAGTGGAAGGAAGTTCTTTGGTCTGATGAGACCAAAATGGTGCTTTTTGGACATCAGACAGGACACTATGTTGGTAGACGCACATCACCACAAACACACCATCCCCATCTGTGAAGCACAGTGGAGGAAGCATTATACTGTGGGGATGCTCCTTGGCAGCTGGCCCTGGAAGGCTTGTAAAGGTAGAGGGTTAAATGAATGTTGCAAGGTATAAGAAAATCCTTGAGGACAATCTTATTCAGTCTGCAAGAGAACTACGGCTTGGGAGAAGATCAATGACCTGAAGCATACAGCGAAAAGCTACACAGACGTGGTTTAGAGATGACAACATAAATGCTCACTTGGCTGAGTCAGAGAGAATTTGTGGCTGGACTTGAAAATGGCTGTTCATGTCTGATCACCGTGTAACCTGACAAAGCTTAAGCATTCTTGCAAGGAAGAATGGAGTAAAATTTCAGTGGCCAAATGTGCAAGCCTTATTGAGACCTATCAACACAGACTCAGTGCTGAGATTACAACCAAAGGTGTATCTATTAAATACTGACTTGAAGGGGGTGAATATTTCGGCAGTCACTTATTTTACATTATAGTTTTATTTAACTGATATAACTTTGTAGGTATTTGTTTTCCTTTGACATTAAAGAGGGATTTTAAGAATTTTTTGTAAAAAGGCCAAATTAAATTGACCATGATTGAGTTATAAAATCACTAAAATGGTAAAACATTCAAGGTAGTGAATACTTATATCGGCACCATGATGCACCATGCTTCAATAACTTTTCATGACACAAGCTCCAATCTGGTGAAAGATTGGACTTCTAACCACACATTCAGGCCTGTATGAAGTAACTCCTCAGCAACCACATGTTCAGACACCGATGTGAGCAACACAGGGAATATTTGTAGGAAATCACAGTTCCTGAGCTCCTGAGTCCTGGTGAGTTCCCAACACACCCACGCTCTCCTCCCTGCCTGGTTGTGGGTCCTTGAATTAAACATCAAAGCACACAGGAGCACAGGGCCCAACTGCCATAAATAACAGGGCGCTTGGGGAAGGGAGGGGAGGATGTTCAAATGGGAAGAGAGCAGGTCACCCGATCGCTCATACACATACTGTCAAAGCAGATTCATTTGTTCACAAAATGGATGATGTTGTGTGAGGTTATTGATTTCCGCATGCCATCTGTCTTCTTTGGAGCTTTGGCAAGCAGGCTTTGGCACTACCAGCCTCAGGTTCACCCACATTAGTCTCCAGTGCTCAGGTGGACAGAAGGGACATGTGCAGCAGGTATTGGACACAAATGGGTGATGGCTTATGTGACACAAACTCATCAGACACAATGTTTTCTGGCATGATGAGAAAAAGTGACTGCTGTATATTAATATTTGAATTTAAAGTTTATGAAGTCAGGCTGACCTAGAATACAGGATGTGATAATCATTAAAATGTACACTTTTAAAAAGTATTGGTTATTTTTCTGTTTGATTTTTAAATGCTGTGCAAAGCATATTTATATTTACATTTATATTCATATCACCATTTAAGCCAAATTCTGTCCTATCAAAAATTCAAATCTATCAGCCCTAACATAAAAAACACCATTCTGGGTAAAAATCCAAGCTGTAGGATGTGATTAACATCTCATTTGTCACAAACACCTGCACCAACAAGTTCAGACCCACCCTAGATCTCCTCCTCTCACTAACTAGTCTAGAAGTCACAGTGTACCTCCACGTAGAGCTAAGGAGTGTGGAGGGCAGGCCTTCAAACATGGGGCCCAGCTGCTGCTGTGTATTTTTGTCAGCCAACACACACACACTATGGCATCCCCGGTTGTTTGCTCTTGTGGAGGGCACATGTTACTGGGTAAATTATCATAGCGACGGTAAACAGTGTTTTTATGAGGGAATGTAGCTTGGTTGTTATATTTGAAGTCTGTGCTTTGTATACTGCTGTGCTATTAGGACAGATTGAGGATGTTTGCGCCTGGTGTCTGCACTCCGCCCATGTGGGGTACACACGCAAATACACACAGATACACACATGCACTCACAGCGACAGGCTGAGTTGTACTTTTTTTTAAGTCTTAATTTGCTCTTTTGTTTTTTTTTATAAGAAGAAGAAGAAAACATCACAGCGAAGAAATGTGGAGCGGTGTCAGGCTTGTGTCATTCTGAGGGTAAAAGCACATGAACAGCAGAAGCAGGGGAGGAGAGATGGAGCTTTGAAGTGCAGAAGAACATTTTGTATGTTGAAAATATTACTGTATACTCAAATGAACTGTAGTCTAATTTTAATGCACAATGTTTGAGTATATGAATACAAACATGATGTTTGGAAATCACTTTACAGTCTCAACAGCTGAGTCATGATTTAACTCAATAACAAGGCCATCAGAGTCAAACAGATGGATGGTTGTGAGATAAAGGAGTGGTTTTTTGAGGCCCCCTCTTTTCATGAACTCATCCAAGACTTGGGGAAAGGACTCTCTTTGAGCTCACTTGGGCATCAGTGGTAAAATCCATCTCCAGGTGGTGAGATGTGAAAAAAGACATATCTCTTTTAGAGGGGAATCCCCTTGATTCATTTTTTTTCCCTCCAGCTTTTATGAGAACAGCGTTCCTACACACTTTAAAAAAATAAAATGAATGGCTTTGTAAGACCGTAAGTGAGAAAATTAATACCACTTGCCCGGTAAATGGTCAATGGTTAATTTTTCTGATTTAATATGCTGTTTATAAAATGTCAAATGGTATAGAGCAAAGCCATTAGTTTGGTCATAAATGCCCAAATTTGATAATTTATGGCATATTTAATACTTTTATTTCATCAATACGCTGAGTACTGATATTTAGCATAACACATTTTAGCAGCTGTACTAAGCTGAATCTTAACAATTTCACTATTAAAAAGGAAAAATAATGCTTTTGTCAGGAGATGTGTTTAAATAAAGGTGGGCTGCATGGATTTTTAAGTGGGCAACTTGGTAGCCCAGACAAGGCTGCACATAAGGGGGATTAAAAGTAGAGCTTTGCGTGGCCCAGCCAACTAGGGAGTCCATGGAGGTCAAGAAAATCATGGTCCATTGTTGAGTGAAACAGTGATAAACATTTTATGTTTAATCTGAATAATAAGCACTCTTATCAAAGAAAATAATTGTACTAATTCATGCTGTAACACTATATAGCATTTTCAAAAATTTAAACCCCTTTTCTGAAAACAGAATTACCTTTAATTTTGCTAATGTTAACAGTGTGGATGGGTACATTGAATAAACCATTTCGAAAGTAATGTCTGACTTCAAACATCAGGGTGCCAGAGAATAAAGTAGAATAAACTGAAATAACCTCAAGGGGAAAAAAATGAAACAACTGCAAAAGAAGAAGAGATGAAAATTGGCAAAACAGGATAAAAGTGGCAAAAACTGGCAGACAAAAAGGGTGAAAGTGGTTACAGAGCGCCAGAAATGGGTTAAAAGTGCCAAAAAGAATAAAGAGAGGGAAAATAGGATGAAAGTTGAAAGTACTGCTTGAGAAAGGAAAAAAGGGGCCTAAATAGCGGAAATTGGCGAAAAGCGGTCAAAAATTAGCAAAAACTGGTTAAGAGGGGAAAATGGGTTAAACGTGCGAAAAATGTGGAAAAATATGGATGGAAAAAGCAATGAAAAGGGGTTTATATGTGGCACAAAAAAGTTATTATAACATTAAAAACAATAGCTTGACACGTTTCAGCTCCAAAATGAAGAAACCTTTAGCCAAGACATCTCAGGGGAGTACCCATTATTTAGACAGAGTGTATTTAACCACAGTGAGCCAGATAAAATCAAAGAGGGGTCTGGGGGTCTCTCCAAAGAAATAGAACATCCAATACCAAATTCCCTGAATTTTGGATAGTAAAATGCAATATATGCAACTACTTGTGGAGGAGGATGTTTAAAATCATACAAGCTTGGCTTGAAAACGAAGGTTGGATGTTTTAGTCAAGCTGCCTTCTAAAATTTCAGACCTCTCACAGGTAAAAAAAAAAAAAAAAATCCACTTTCTTAAGATGTTAAGAATTTTACATGTGAAATTTAAGACTTTCTAAGAGTTTTCAATGATCTGCAGGAACCGTGGAGAAAAAAAAGCTTTTTTTTGGTCCAAAAAATGCCACTGGAAATGGCCACTAGATACAAGCCTATATCTGTACTGTACATTTTCCATTGTTTTGGAGTTCACGTTATTGATTCCAGAGAATGCACTGGTATAGAAGTAGCAATAACACAAAAGCAGGATGTCCTTTGCTTAAAATCTAATTTCTTTCCATTTGGTATAGGAATTGCCACCTCTTATTGTATGATCTGTTGTCTAACAGTTGAACGGCTGGCGTGCTGATTGTCCACTCACACCAGTCATCTCTACATTTTCCACTCCGAACTGATAGAGCTCTCCATCTCCTCTATGAATGGAGGAAACTGGGTAGAGGGGGGAATAATGATGATGATGACATTCTTCCCACTTTTTTGAGTTCCAATTACCCACTAATGTGTGATAAAACCATAAAAAATGGGTGGTTGTTATGTGTGAGGCCTTTCCCACAATGGAAAAAATCCTTCTTTCTCTGCCTCCCATCCTTTGGATGGGAATAATCATGTTTTGTCCCAAACACCTGCGCTCCAGTTGCCCTGACCTGCTGCCCAAATGAGTGCAATTAATGACAATTACCCTCCAGGTGTCACAACATAGACATGTACTGATAGGGACCTATCTAGAGGGAGCACGCGCTTGTCCTCCAAGTAAATATGTAATGATAACAGCTGTAACACAGTAGGGTGGAGGGGGGCTCGATTGTGACCACTGCAATCAATTCGTGTTTGCCTCAGCTCATCCCCACATTAACCGGTCCAGACAAACCAAAATGGATAGACTTGGATTTTCCCCAAGGGACAGAGGGGAGTTGACTGGAGTTGACTGGTGTTTGAATTCCTGATCAGATGAAGATTGAGGCAGATGTGCAGGAGTTAATGTTTCTGGATTAGATTTGTGTGCAGGTGTTAAAATATTAGTCATAGAAGCAGTCTTTCAATGTAAAATATATGTTTTATTTGCCACGGTCGCTGTTTCTTTTAACAACATAATGTTGTTTGCCTAAGTGAATGCTGGGATCTTGATTAAAAACAAAATAATTTAGCAAGTTAAATCAAATAGGAAGTGCAAGGCCGCCCATGAGGGGGGATAAAGGGGAGAGATTTCTGGGGTCCAGCCAAACAGGGGGCCCATGGAGGTCAGCAAAATTATGGTCCATTGTAAAGTTAAGCTGTGATAACATTTATTTTCAACCTGAATAATAATCACTCTTAACAAAGCAACAAATACATATTTCTATTCATCTTTGCCATAGTATATAGCCTTCTTTGAAATGTAAACCTATTTTCTTAAAGGTGTAGTGTTGTAATATTTAGCCTAGAAGCATTTAGTGGAACAAACTTGGCAAAAATGGAATAGCATATTTATAAGCAGTTCTGTGTAAAGTAATTTTTAATCACCTGAATGCATTAAAATCCTTGTTTTCTTCAATTAACTACAAAAAAGCCTTTTATTTACACATGGGGAGGGTCCCATCCATGGTTGCAGCCATCTTGGATTTTTGCATTTTGCAAGTTTACCACAGAAGGGACCAAATAATAACTTAGTTTTCTTAAATTTCACTGGTTGCTACACTTATCACTAGAGAAGTAGAAGGCAGCTATGGCAAGAGAGCTTTACATAATATTTCCATTTTAACACACTGCACCTTTAAAACAGAATTGAAATCAGTTGAACTTGCCAAAAATGGGTTAATAGAGGCAAAAATAAGCTGGAAGTGGCAGAAGCGGGTAAAAAGTGGCCAAACAGGCATAAAAAGAAGTGAAAGTGTTTAAAACAGTGGCAAAAGTTTGTTAAAAGAGCAGATTGGGCAGGAAAGGTAGTGAAATTGGATTTTAAAGTAGCAAAAATGGGTGAAAAGAGACAAAAATGGCAAATAAAAGTGCCAAACTGGGTGTGAAAAGAGGATTAAAAGGGCGCAAATACATATTTTCAACATCACAACCCATAGTTTGTCATACTTTTCAGCTCCAAAATGAGTTAGCCAGTATGCATACTAGCACCAATGCTACTGATCCAACACATATATGTGGAAACTTTCAATGAATCATAACTGGGGAGGGTCCATTGTTTGGGTTTGTTAAGGGGACAGCCAACTCTTTGGAAAGGTCTGCAGTGTTAAGTCCAGTCTATTCAAGTCCATAAAAAGTCCTTACATTTTATTCTTTACGTTTAGTCCAAACATTAATTTTCTTGCCTAAATCTGGTACCAAATCATGCCAGTGTGGTCTATGCATGCTGTCAAACCTGGGGTCCCTGCTTTCTACGGCTGTGTGGCAGAATAGCTATAGATGCATTGTTTTCTGATAGATTTACCCACAGTGCAGAAATATCACAGATTTTGAATGTCTGACAAAAACTACATTACATTTGAGTCTAGTTTTAGTCATCTTGACAAAAACTTAACTTACTTCTTGTCAGTTTCAGTCATTAAAGATCTATTTTTGTTAATTTTAGTCTAGTTTTGTCATTGAAAAAAAAGGCTATTGATGAACATTTTTAGCCATAGTTTAGTTTTAGTCAGTGAAACTAAAACTGATAGGAAGGAGGTGGCCAGATGATTTTGTCCTCCCAATTTAAAGCCATTGGCTCAACATTGTTATACAAATACCAAAAAAAAATATGATTAATGATAAATATCTGCCACATCTGATCATTTTAAACATCCTCAAAGTAACAGAAACACTCAACTTTCTCTAAGCAGACTTGGTGTAAAAGTGCCCACAGTGGGAATTTACAAAGAGCGAATATGTTGTTTCAAATGTTAGTGGTTTTGATTGTCTGACATGCCAATTATTTACTCTACCTCAAAATATAAAATAGAACAGAAAAATAAGTTTGAACTACATTTGCCTTTTTGAGCCATCAATGATGTTGTCTACGGACATGAACACCTGTTTGTGGTGGAGTAGGAACACTAAAGAATAGTTTCAATCTTTGCATACTTAAGAATCAAATCTAGGCATGGAGCTGTGTGTATTCTTGAAATGGGAGCTGCTGTATAAGCTCAGGCTTTCAGCCAATTTCCCTGTGTGAAAAGAGATTTCTCAGGTGCAGAAGTCAACTTTAACCCCCCCTCCCCCCCCTCCACTGGGTTCACCGTCCTTTCCCTGTGAACCTGCATTAGCATAAAAGCATTAAAATGTGAATAGGAATTAATTTGGACTTTTCCCCTCCATAGGAATTAATGGAAGTTTGTTCTGCCCGTACCCCTCAGACGGCATGCGCTCCTCCACAGTCCATAAATATTAATATTAATACGGCATCGCATTTAAAGGTAGCGCTTGGCTGAAGCCATATACAGAATATTATTAGAGATCACGATACGTTTCTCATGAGAAGTACAGCTGAGTGAATGCATTGCCTTGCCGTTGTGATCTGTAAAATCCAATCTTCATACAGCACAAAAAGTTATTTTCATAGAGACGGAAGATTAGCAGGGCCGAATGGCTGCTGTCTAAAGCCATTAGGCAGGTGGGGATTTTTCTTTCTACGCCAAGTTGAGAGAGAAGGACCCACATCTTCTGCTCTATCAAGGCTCTGATTCACAGTCACACCACTGTAGCGCTATTATCATGCCCAAGCAGATCATCTCGGCAGATAACTATTATCACCGTCTCACCGCATCGCTCCAGTCTACTCACCCACATAATACAGACCACAGAAGTTTTTGACGCTCTTCTAAATCACTGTATTCACCTCCTTTCTTTTCTTGCGTAGTATTTGTCACTTTTCGTGTGTGTGGTTATATCACACATCTTCAATAGTTGTGAGGCTGCTGCAGAGCTAGGGCACCTGAGATTGTAAGGAACTTTAGAAACATTATTCCTTGTTATAAGTAGTTTTAACTGACCATAATTGTATCAGCCTTTGTAAGTTGCATCAGTTTGTGAATATACGCTTAATTTTGTGTTTAGTGGCGTGAAACAAAGAAGTGATTTTGGAGGATGTCGAAATCTTCAGCGGGCCCTCTCCTCTCCTCTCCTCTGTCTCCCTGCCTAAGGAGTGCTGATCCCGACAGGTCACAGTGGGCAAGGTGAGACACGTTAGCGCTGATCCTAGTGAATGAGAGAGAAGAGTTTAGAGCCAGCTTCAAAGTCCCAGTGTGTGGGTGAAAGCTGCATGCTGCCACCCCTGCAAACTCAGTCAACAGTACCCGCCTTTAATCTTTGCTCTGTAATCTTTACTCCTCTCACATTTAGTCAATACACTCTCACTTTGTTCTTGCAGGAAGTAGGCTGTGAGGCTGAGAATGTATAATGTAAGAGAAAAGAAAAGCACAACACAATACACAAATCAATTACCAGGGGGAAAGTGAGTATGGCTTACTTGACGTAAGGTCAATACCATTTACATGCTGAATGATGAAAGGCCCATGCATGTTTCTTTTAAATGCTAAACACTGTGACACGGTGATCATTCTGTTGACAAGAGCACAATAAGAGGACTTACAAGACAACATAGACAAAACCGTGAGAATATTTTATGCAAGACTAATCAGCCATGGCTAAATTTAAATAAACAAAATCATATGCACCAGAAATATAAATTAATATGACCATGCTTGGTGATTAAAATGCATACATAACATTTTTCTAATAAAACAGTAAACTGCCTTAATCCCAGACACCACTCTGTGTTGTGGAGGTATGCATGCTGCGGTAAGCTCTGAGAGCCGGGGTTATATTCGTGCATCAGGTCATTCCTGTAGCAGCCTGGTCCGGGTCGGCCCACTCCCCTCTGAGAGCCCTCTCATCAAGCCTGCCTCTCCTCTGCCGCCCTCTTCCCCACAATCCCCATAAACTCTCATAATTGCCACATTAAACTTGAGTTTATTATTTTTCTCCAGGTGCAGGTGTGCAGATGATATGAGCCCCAGGTTGCATTTACATACAAATTGAAGGTTTTTATTAATCAGGCAGGCAGCAGGAATCAAACGGCAACACTCCATCAGCCCTTTAAATACATTTGGTGACATTTTTACCCGGCATTAGCATGATAGGGCAAGCGGAGTATAATGTACCAATGATTGCTTTTCCATTGAAAGCACAAACGGTTTCATTTTTCCTGTCATCTCAAATAAGTGTTAAAGAGGGTTTGGAGGCTATTGTGCGAGTGCCGTATGCTGGGGACTTGGGACCGCTGATGGCCATATTAAATAACCATTAGTGCCTGAGCTTAGATCATTGTGGCATCCGCCTCCTCTGAATTTATCCTGTGATTTCAAATGAAGGCAAGCTGTGCCAGCTTTCATAAAGTGCTCCAGCCCTCTCCATTTTTCCTCAAACTAAATGCATTACAACGGTAATTTTGTGACTGTTAAGATAACTAGCGTTAACAAGCACTTAATTAAAATGTACAATAAATAGCCGTCTGCAGCCTTATCTCCCCTCCAGAGCGACGCTGGTATGAGGCTCCAATGCTCAGGCCGGCTGTTCCCCAGCTCGTTTGCAGATTAATTGCTTTTCTGTCTGGCGAAGCCTGCCTCTTCTGCAGCCAGATCGTAAATAGCCAGATAGTGAGTTTATCAATCAGGGCTCTCTACCTCACTGATCTTCCCCACACAGCCCTGTCTGTTTGACTGTCTGTCTATATGTACATCTACTATGAAACGACAGCTCCATAAATATACTTCCAGAAGCCTCTGTTATACTAAACCTTCTATCGGCAGACAGCTTCTAGTCCCCTTTTGTTTTAATGTTCAAATTGTTGTGTAAAGCACAACTCAAAAATATTTTCTGCCTATATAAAGTCATCAAGCCGCATAGGTGGAGCTAGGGGGTGACTGATGGGGCTTAAGCCCTGAATGTTTTCTTAAAAGCCCTGAATCTTTCAGGTTAGTTCAAAGAATGTTGCAAATAAATGTTACGATGGGTAATGCAGAAAAAATAAGCACTACACAATTAGACCTTGCTAACCACAATACGATATTTAATTCTTAAAGCACAACTAAATGAAAAAAATTAAAAATGAAATGAAGCCTGCAAGTTAGTTTTGCCAGAATCTCGAATCAATCATTCATACTTGACATGCATCTTAATAAAATCACATGACTCATCCTCCTAAACTAGCGGGCTATTTAAGCTGCGAGATTTCCTTTCTCTTCCTATGCTGCAACGCTGCACCTGGATTAACACTGTGCTCTTGCTTGCAACCCTCCTCCAGCATCCACCTGCTGGCTCTGACTGGGGGTTAAAGCTGTTATATGATCACTCCTCAAATTCTGTATGTAAAATCTATGTGAGATTACAGGCTGAAATGTCTTTTTTACCATGAAGAACTTGTGCACTCACTGTAGTATAAAAATACTTCTAATCAGTATCTGCAACCCCATATCATTAGCCTTATAGCACAATTGCCTAAGTCATATTTTAAGGTTTTCAGAAAAAAAAGGCACAATGAATCAGCAGCATTAGAAGAGTATAGTTAGGCAGCTGTCACAATTCGGCGGAAATTGACATAGGCAATTATGCTATGAAGTTAGCAATATGTTGTTTTTTTATGCTCTTTGTTTAAAATGCAAAATTCCAGTTGAAAACATTTACACCTAATTCTCACCCTACTTATGCAATGTGACTGAAAACATAAACAGACATTTTTAAATGTGAAAATAAATGAAATTAAACCAGGTGTATCATGATTTTATTATAATAATGAAACTATTAGATTTTGTAAAAAAAAAAAAAAGGTGTAAGAACTGAAGGATTTTTTTAGGTGGACCTGCATGTTTTTTTCAGAATGATGCATTTGTTGGCATTCTAAATCTAAATTTGTGTTAAAAATTGTGTAAAATAGTGCATACAACTGATCTTATAAAAAATTTTTGGAAGCAGCCCCCTGGACCGTGCTTTGGGCTTACCTTTGCCCCTGCTTAGCATGTTCCTTTTTCAGTCTGTCTGTACAGACCTCGTGCACAGCTACATTGCCTCAGAAGTCGGACAAATGAAACCTTGTTAATGCAAGACTTCAGTGTTTTTGTAACCTTTACTGACAGCATATTTTAGATCTGTCCCTCTTTACACCACTGCATTTAACTCCCCTATATGTAGAAACTGGCTTTGTAAAAAATGGTCCTTGAGTGTCTCATCAGGGTTAATCAAACACCAGCCACACATTTAAGTAGCCTTGGCTTGTGTGAGAGAGGACAGGAGCGAAAAGGGAGTATTTACAGTAATAAAAGTTAACAGCGGTCAGCCCCTTGGGATCGCATTACTCCTCAGACATGTGGCTGCAGCTTTCTCCTCACAGCTTTATGGACCCGAGCCCTCCGTATGCAACCTGCAAACCTTCCTGTTTTTAAAGGGAAAGGAAAAGAAAACATGTAAAAGCAAACTTGCACCCCCTCACTGAAGCTCCCTCTCCTCTGCTGGTGTCCCACCCTTAACCCCTAGATGATAAATCTGCTCACAGACCCTGTGAGGGGGAAGATCCCCATGCTTGAGGACCCCCGTGTGTCCTCCATGACACATCCTGTTTGTGTAGCCAGGGCTACAACCAGTGATCTTTACACTCATAATTCACAGAGTGACAGCGCTTGCTCTCCTGCTATTTTTATATCTGTACATTTTAATACCGTGGAGATGGCTGTGGCCTAAAGGGACGTTTTTTAACATTAATGTTAGAATAACCTAGACTAAAATGAACAGAAATGAGGGTGTCTTACTCCATTAGCACATGGATATTTACATAGAATTGCCAGTAGATGTACAACTGACATATGATATGTTATTGTCCTTAAGGAAAATCAGATTTTGCAGTTTTATTGGATTGCCAAGTTGTGTCACAGTATGCTTTTCCTATGCAACTTGAGTCGGCTGAATAAACAATGATTTTCCAGGCAGGTTTAAACATGTACTTGTCACATTGATTTCCCACAATGGGAGAGATAATTGTTGTGTTTCCTCAGCTCCTCTTCAATCCTGAATCACTGAAGGAAATTGCAAGTGATGATTGTGCAGTGGCTGGATCCCTGTTTTGACAGTGTAACACCCTGTCAAGGGCCTCCGGAGGCTTTCAGGGCTCTCTGTTCATATTTTACTGTGTGAGGAAACTGTCAAATCCGTGAGAGCCAGTTATGATAACAGCTGAATTAGTAGCCACTCAAATGTTCCTGCTGTATCCCGCCGGTACCCTGTTAAAAGAGACTAAAGACATTCATGGTGGTCTAAAGGCCTGTGGGGCTGCCTGGCAGGCACATTAGTAGAGCAGCCATTTGACAGGGATGCTACAGGTATCAGACACACACAAGGCAGAGTGATTTATAATGTGAGAACATGATAAATGCAGTTCTGAGCTGAGGAGGGGGTGTGTGGGAACTGGCTTTACAGAGGGGAGGGAAGTATATGGATCTGTGAATGTTGACCTGTGAGGTGGGAGAGGGGGGAACAACACAGAAACTGTGATCAGAGAGAGCAGGGCATCATGCGCCCTCCACCTTGCCTGTCGTAAATCAGCTTTGCTGCCCTCTGGCCCATGCTCCTGTGTGTCTTAACCTCTGTCTCCTACAAAAGACCCAAGTTCTGACCTGTTGGCTGAAGTCAAGTATGTGCTTTCAGTGTTTATCTATTCTTTCTATTTTTCATTCTTAGATCTGAAGTTAATGATTTGAATTTTTCTTTGTTTCCAGTCCGGTCGTATTGTATCATATTGTATTATATAATTTCCTTCTGTGTCAGAATATTATTTATTGTGACCCATTTTAATGTCCAATAACCTGATGTAGCGTAAGGTAATGGATAGAACGGAGTGTTTATTGTATTGTGTCGTAACCTATCCTATTGTATTGTAGCATGACATAATTTAATGGAAAGGGACAGAACAGAACATATAAAGCAACATATATCTCGTTGTATGGTATTGTGCTGTGTCTTAAAGTGTCTTATGGTAATGCCACCAATCAAGGTTTGGTTTTAGGTCTTATTTAATTTTCAAATTATATACTTCCCCTTGGCCAAATCATTCCAAATCACAAGATCACTGCTATGCAGATGACATGCAGATATACAGTGATTAACAAATTTATTAGACCACCTGTCATATTTGTCTCAGAGACTATCCAGCATCATGAAGTGCTTTAATGTGGACTCTTATATTTTCAGTGAGCTCTCCACGTTGGGAGGAATGAGGAATTTCAAACTGAATTCACCTATTTTTTACCCAAGTTTGAGCCGGCTCACTGGGCTTCTCTGAAAAGTCAGAAATGAATCAAGCATAACATCCACCCACTAAAACTCATTTTTTTTCTGTTCAGGAATGCAAGTTAATAACTATAATTTGACATATCAAACAAGAAATAATAATGTGCTTTACTATGTTTTCAGTTTTTTTGTAAATCAGTAAATTTGAAAATTCATGGATAACAATAATAATTATATTTTAGCATTAAAAATATCATTTGGGTTAAAAAGGTTTTACATATTAGCGTATTAACCATTGCAGAAACATAAAAAATGATTTTGGTAATTACCACTGCTGTTAATTTAGGGCAGCTGTGGCATAAACCTTACTTTGGGTGGTGGTCTAATAAATTTGTTAAGCACTGTACCTGTCCCTGAGACCTGAGGACCCTAGAAGCCTAGCTGCTGTCAAAGATTGTCTACATGATATCAACTGTAAGATGGCACATCACTTTCTGCAGCTAAAGAATTCTTCAATCCATGATGCTCCATTCCCTCTATACCACTTGGTCCCTTAGTATCATATATCAAAGCCTCTGCCTGAAACCTAGGTGTACTTTTTGATTCCAACTTTCATTCAAGCCTGTTAGTTTTAGAATTGATTTTAGGTTTTTAACTCATTACTTTTAAAGCACATAATGGTCTAGCTCCAAGCTATGTATCAAAATTATTAACCCCTTTAAGCTAGCTCCCAGCCTCAGATCCTCATGTGGGGGCATCCTGGTCTTTCCAAAGTCTAGGCTCAAAACCAAAGGTGACTGAGCATTTTCCATCAGACTCCTTGACTTTGGAAGGAGTGCTGTTCTATTTATTATTCTTTACTGCCTTCTTTACTGCCTTTATATTTATAGACCCTTTCAATCTTTTTCCCCCTTTATTTATATTTTTCTGTTTTACTGGCTTCTCTTGTCACGTTTTATTGCCTTTTATTGTTTTTTTTTTTAAATCATTTTGAGTTTATTCCTAAATTCCTAAATATATTTGTTGATAGGAAAGTAACTTGCTGTGCTGTAAAAGTAGGAATTCATCATAGATTTTCATTTCAGAGCAGAGCCTCGATACTGTATGGGCTCCCTTGATTGGTCTATTCCATCCCTGCTTAACGTGGCCCTCTGTTGTGACAGCCACAGCAGATAAAATCAATACATATATCAACAGTGGCCTAAGTGGGTCAACAGTGTAAGCTAACACATCTTTCAGGGAATTGCAGTGTCCACAGGAGAGTTTTAGGACAACAGAAGACTATTGAAATAGCTTTTGCCAAAGTTTCTCTTGTTATTGTTCAGACCTTAGAGAGGAAATTAAGTTATGAATGGAAGTTGCAACTCAATACACGCTGACAACCGCACACAGACTCATACATCCATATCTGCTGAGCCTCAGAGTGAGTCACCTGTCACTTCGCAAGTGCTGGCTATGCATGATTTGTGTGGTCAGACTCCTGTATAAATCCCCATGGTCTCCTGCGTCAGTAATTCAACACAGCGTATATTTTCTATAAATAATTTGCTACTCATTGATTTCCAATGCAGGAGGAGAAATGTGCTGGATCCTACTCAAGGGGCTGTGGATGTATCTTCTGCTCACTTTTGTGGTCAAAGTTGTGATGGCTAGAGCCCATATGTTGTGATCAAAGGACCCAAATTAATTGTCCTGTGGAGGCTCACTTCTCAGGACGAAGAAGACATGATATATACAGTTGGGCCAGCATTTATGGGTATAGGGGCTGTTTTTGTAGTAGGTTACCCAATCTGCGACTGCAGCACAATAACAAAATATGCCAGAAGCATATCATGCAATCTGAATCTGCTCTTAATGAAAAACTTACAAGATGTGATGCATGCTACATTAAATTTTGACAAGAAGATTGAGATGGAATACAATACAGTAAGTCTAGTTCAAGTGATAGACCCATTCGTTTTCTAAAAGCCAAACTGTGGGTTTTGGTTAAGTGATAATCAAACCAAAACACTTGACAAATGGTTGAACAATTAAATCCACTAGCTTTCTTACACTGATAAACCGCAACTCACCCTTTTCCATTCCTTTCTTTCCTTAATTGGGCCTTCCAAAACAGTACAACCTACAAAATGTTAGTTTAAGCATGCTAAAGTCATGGTGTTGCCATCAAATCACATTTAAAGAAAATATATATTTTTTTTAAGAATAGTTTTTTTTGTGGCTACGCCCATAAAGCCTGTCCACTAAAAGACTATAGGTCCAGTTATAACCTCAAGGACCCATCAGACCAGACTCATTAACCACCACCCCCTCCTCTACAGACAGAGGGGGGCTATTAGTCTGCCCTGTGTTATTAGGTGATTTTGTGTGGCCATATTGTTGCAGTGTCACCTATGAGTGATCAAGTTGTTGATTGGGCTGTTTGCTGGCAGCACAGGGAGAAGAGGCAGGACTTGATGAGGTTTAATTGGTCTGTCTCCTGTCAACTGTCATTAGCTGCTCATTTAACACTGTCTGATGGTGAGTCTACTGCACCTATAGGAGCATTGTAGTTCTATCTATCTATCTATCTATCTATCTATCTATCTATCTATCTATCTATCTATCTATCATTATTATTATTATTATTATTGAATCAAAGTGTTATCTTGGCTGAAGTGTGGTGGTGATTCTTTGGCAATCAATAGGGTGAAATCTCACCTGATCAGAACAAATCCCTTTCAGCCTTTAACCATTAGGACCCATTTTAACCCATAGTTAACAGTACACTGCTGGCATGTGCAAACCACATATGTTAAAGACTTTTACAATTTGTCAGTTGGTCTTTTATCAGTTAAATAAGCTATCACACACTAAACCTATGTTGGTGAGCAAGTGTTGCAAAGTCATAAGCTAGAGTTCTCAGATTACTTTTTTGTAATGAGTAATTTAACCTATTAGTTTTGCAATTCGAGTAAACGCAAAGATACTTGAATTGCATTAGTTATCTTTTTAATGAAAGTAGCCTAATACATTACTGAAAAAAACTCCATTATTTCTTTTCTGATTGTGGCCTGTTGGCACAGGTAGGATTGCACAGCTGCGTGCCAGTGGTGGGTAAACGAGGTGGTGGGTAAACACAACTATGTCAAGTGCATGTATTGCTGGCTTATTGAGCTAATGAGAGAGGGGGCGGTATTACCTTGTGGAATGATCCCCATTATGTTAAATCTAAGGAAATGATGGATATTATCATGGTGAAACATACGTTGAAAAGCTTGTCTTGTATTGATTTTACTGAATCATCTGTGCAAACAGTATTTTATGCATATCCTTTGTGCAATATTGTACATCTATTTCATTGTTCATTGTCGGATTGAACATGTTAAAGAGTAGTAAAGGTTTTTACATATCACTGACATAAAAACTCCTCTCTCCAAAATCACCACTTTTCAGTGAATGAAAAAAATGCTGCATTTTCCAAATAATTTAACATTGAGTGGTCATAATCAGCACCTTTTTGACACATTTTATTGCGTTAAAATTTGATAAAACCCACTGACAGAAGTAAAGGGTGACCAATAGCACAAAGATCCAGCATTTATCAACCATGAGAACAGCAAGGACATAAATTAAATATCATATTATCTCTTTTATGCCTGGACTTCTATGAAAGTTCCAATAACTTTTCTATTAATAGATCAAACCTAGAATAAATAATTGAATCATAAATCAATGATTATCACTATCTTGTCCTTATCCTGCTACGTTTCAGATGACAAAAAAATGTCCAACCCGATAAAGATAACACTGTACTGTTAGCACAAATTAGCATGTGTGGGTGCCCATACCTTCCATCAAGACTTGCCCTTTGAGTGACAGCTGTTAAGACGCCTTCGACATGATAGTGAGAATTGGTGTGGACGTGGCGGCGAGCTGTGGAATTCTCCGCTGCTGCTTGCTGATAGCTCTCAGAGGGCTTGGGTGTCACTCCAGTGACGGTCTAAGAGCCATTAATTTTAGCCTCTGGAGTGGCTGTTGTAACAAGATCCAACCACCCCCTCTTCCTCACAGCGAGGCTCCTAAATATACATTTATTTTCAGAGGGAGTCCCCCCTCGTCAGGATATGATGGATGTCACTAATCAGATGGCGTGCGAGTGTGTGTCCGCAGTCAGGGCCTGCCACATCAGTTGAGTGGATGGTGTAAATCTCCTCAGGGCGCTTTGTTGGGGTCTTGTCTTTGGTAAGGATCTTAGAGATATGATACCCTGTGCTGTTGCTGCCTGAGTGGGTCTATCTTAAGACTCCACATGGAGGTCTGGCATTCAACTGGGTCTCCATGGGTTTGGGGGCAGCCAGCAGGAGGGCTGCCTGTGGCCTACAGTTACTCAAAGAAACACTTGCCATGTCCCCTTCTTCTATTCCTGCCTCTGGATGGCTTAGATCTAGATAAACAGTCCTCTTGCTTGGCTTTTCATGTTGCAACAATTGCCCTCATCATGTACTTGCAGAGCTTGGATGCAGCCATCATAACAACTCCATTAAGTGTTCTGTGACTCAAACAAATGAGATGTATCTGCTTATGGATGTCTAACTATACTTACTAAAAGGTGTTATGTACACATCAGTGGGCACGAGGTTTCCTTCTGCTTCCTCCTGTGACTGGGTGCCGCTGGATAGATGGGTGGGAGGATAAGCAAGGATGCTGCTCACAGGCTCTGTGGGGGTAGATCCTGGCAGCTCCTGGGGCATGGCAGATGGTTCAGGGGCAGGATGGGGCTTCCTGGCCTGGCTGTCTTTGACCTGCGGTGCAGGGGAAGAAGAAGTCGACTGCTGGGAGACTCTTCCTTCATCTTCATCCTCTAAACACTCACACCACACATAGCATGGCAGAAATAGAGCCTCAGAGTGAAAGGAAGACCTGTGATAGTGCTGTGGCTGAGATGACTAAAATAGACTGGTATGATAATAGCTTCAATTAGGGTGTTTCACACTTTGACTTCAAGTCTCTGATTTCATAAACAAAACGCAAACAATGTGTCAGCACTGTTCCAGGCCAGGGCCTCTTTTCACCTGATATCTGTGTGAATAAAGCGTCTTCTCCTCCAGCACTGCTCTCAAACTCAGCATTGAAGCTCTACATGGAGGGAGAAGGAAAGAATAAGGAGGAGAGGGATGGAGGAGGGGGTAGGTGGTGGTGTTTAAGTGGAGAGCGTGGCATGTCCTGGAGGATCTAATAAGCAGGTTGAAGCCTGATAAGGATAAGCTGTCCCTCAGGCTCTGGGGAGCCTCGTTTTCACCCCCTTTTCCTCCCTCCTTTCCTCCCCTCCTTCCCCTTCACTACTCAAGATGTACTTCTCTGAAAACAAGGAGAGCAAAGACTCATCAAAAGGGAGAGAGAATGGACACGGTAAGTAAGAGAAAGTGAAAATGATGAATGAAACCAAAAAGTAGAGGGTGAAAAATGATTACGGAGAAAGTGAAGGTGTAGAGATGAAGTATATGAGAGGAGGGCATAAGAGGACAATGGTAATACAGGAAGAGATGAGATAAGAGGACAAAGGTGACAAGAATAGAGTGAAAGAGAAAGAAGAGAGAGGAATACAGGCAACAAGAGGACGAGAGGGAGCAAATCCAAAAAACAGGAAAAAAGAGGAAAAGAAGAGGAGAGATGAGAGGAAGAGGGGAAGTTGTGAGGACAGAGAGCTTATAAATGGGCTGCAAGGGACCTGCTGGTGTGTCAGAGTGTTAGATCCCACCCCTTCCCCTGGGGAACAAGGGGAGAAAGGAGAGAGGAGAGACATTGACTTTGCATTATTTATGCTTAGCGCTATTGGCCTAGGCAGACACGCTTTCCCATTGTGTCTTCATAATGAGGAATGGCTATGAAGCTAAGGAAGAGGAAACACAACCGGGAGGGCAGTGTGTGTGTGTTAGGAGGTGAGTGTGTCCTGTGGAGGTGGAAGGTCATTACAGTGTAACATGCAGACAGTTTAGTGAACAAGGATCAGTGCCATAAAGAAACACCCCCCTATAGTGGGCAGATGAAACACATAGTCTTCAGGCCTGGATGTGTAAGGTGTTTACAGTGGGAGAGACTATGTGGGGAAGGGGAGAGCAGAGGGTCAACTCTTATTTCCTGAGCTCCACCTTCATTTTCTTATTACATTTTGCAGTCCAGTGTGTGAAAAAGAGGACAGCATGCATCTGTGTAAAGCTCTCTGTGGTCCACTGTCCTTATCAGAGTCTTGAGTTGATACAAGGCTTCCTAAGAAAAATAACAAAAGCCCTGCTGAACACTCTAAATCTCCTCTACTATGCATTCAATTTGTGGGAATTTTTTGCTTAAATACAAGTTTATTTTTCAATCAAAGGAGACCTACCATATATTCTTAACTTGACAAAAATCACATAGAAATTCTTAAGATATTCTCAAGTCAAACTCTAAAGGCATAACACTGCAGATAGCTTGGGTTTTACTGTTAGATATTTCATTTGCCAACAGTGCATTTATGTGCCTGGATCAGAGTTGGTTGTTTGGTTCCCAAACTGTTCTTCATTTGATGGCAGTTTGGCTTTTTAAATGTAGATTAAATAACAGCAAACCATGGAGGAAAGGAAATTGGCACTTAAATGGAAACTGGCACATTGAAGAGCCATTATGTAGCAGAGGCCCATTCATGGATGGCTCATCCTCTCTCAGTTGACTGCCCCATAAAGCTTATTCAGTTGGTAATCTGTCACAATTTTAATAACATTTTTTTTATATATATATTAGAGATGCTCAGCTAGACTTTTAGCTCAGCACAAGACTCCTTTAGACCCATCTACCATCATTTGACTAGATCACATGCTAGAAGGAAGCCTTTAGGACGGAGTATTTGTGATATTGTTCACCTCCACACCAGGTAAATCAAGTTAAACTGTAGTAAAAATCACTTTTTGGTAATGTGCAGTGTTTGCATCCTATGTAAGCAGACATTTTCTGATGATAATTATAGCGTATAGGCCCATTTAGAGCTAATTCCAAATGGCTGTCTCCATTTTCTGACCCACAAAAGACATTCAGGATCACATGATTGCAAACAGCCTATTGTTCTTGTTCTGGACCAAGCAATAAAATGTATTCACCTAAGTATGTCCAACTCTGCAACAGTGATTTGCCTCCTCTCATCAAGTTACTGATAGACATTTCTTCCACTGACCTACATAAAAAAATCAAAAAATCATGTATGTTGAACAGAGAAAACATTGACCACTTTGCAGCTCTGAAGATCTCTCTCTAAATGCATGCTTTTCACTCCAGTGTCCAGTATATAGAGGTGAAAGAGGCATACTGTACATGCAGGAGTAAATCAACCTCCAACTGCATTATGTAGATCTGGTAGGGCACACTCATACTAGACACTCTGTACTGTGACTGAGCACATTTCACCCCTTAAGTCTAGTTTGTTTGACCACGCTCAAGCATGTTGCCTAGATGGAAGAGGTTTCTTCAGCACAGTAGTATGCACAGGGCTGGCGCACAACATGGACATGATGTACGATCAGTACAACCGATCCTCTGGACTTTGATTGTAAATAGTGGTGGCATGTTAGAGAGCTGTGACCGTATGACTCAAAATAAGTCAGAGAGTGAATAAACATATTGTAATGTTGTCTGTGTATTTCTCTATTGTCAATCAAACAAACTTTGGATATGAGCAATCTTTGTGTAGCACCAGTTTATAACAAATGTTATCTCAAGATGCTTTACAAAGAGTGCAGATCAATGCCATGCTGTTTGTGGGGATATTTTTGCAGACCCAGCATTAATGTTCCATGATCACAGCACTGAGCAAAGTTTAGCTGATGCTGAGACTGAACTTAATTCAAATTATGAATCACATTAGGCATGGTGACATATCTGTGCCTGGGCCAGGTCAGCCCTGGAGCAATGCAAGTGCAGACCAACTGGGGAGAGGGGACCATTGTGCTTCACCACTCTCTGGGACAACTGGACCTAGTTTGAGTGTCCTTAGTCCGAATATATACTTCATTATATGTCATTATAGATTCTAAATTTCTATAAATGAAAGAGATGTTGCTTCAGATCTTCTTTAATCTAATGCATTCAATTCAAACAGACTTCACCGCCTTCTTGCCCCCTTCTGGCTGTTGGTTTCAAAAAAACAATTTAATTCCCTTTGAGTTGCATTTCCTTTTTCATGAACATTGATTGTTTTCCTTTATTTAAAGGACTCTCCATCCAAATGACAACATATTAGTCATTTAAAACATCAATAAAACAATTAATATTATATGACTAACCTCTGTTGAAATGTTATAATTTAACTGTAATGTAATTTTAAGACATTTTATTATACAGACTTGCAACCATTAGACTTGTTATGAGTTTGATTTCACCCATCCCAGACATAGAGTTTGTACTCTTGCCTCATGCATATCCAGCCTGGTACAGCCCTTAGCTCCTCCTATTACCTTTCATCCATGCTGCGTCTTTGTATAATACTACTGTCGGTTTCAAATTTAATTACTTACAGCCCGACACACTCTTGGTCCTTACCCTGTCATTATCTTTTGTGGGTCCACCCACTCATCATAGCCCAACATCTACGCCTCCCTGCGAGCAGAAAGCAACCTGCCTCCTGACAGCCGGTTATGATAGGGGATGTAGTCCATGTGTAAGTGTGTTTGTGTGTATGTGTATGTGAGCATGTGTCCCCTTCTTTCTGTTCCTCTCTGTGCCTGGGATGTGGAGATTTGTATGGCGTGTTAGTCACACCCTGTGTTATCAGCATCTCTGTGATGAGCATAAGCATAGCCTGAGGGGACTGGGGGTAGTGTCACAGATGGTACAGTGTCAGGGTCCCTCAGTGTGGTTATAGAGGATGGTGAGCAGCTCTTATCCCCTGTCTCCCACGTCGTCCTGTCACCTTGCACTGCCAGGGTGCCATCTTCCCTCACGCAGGGGTAAAGGCCGAGCCCACCTCACCTCGTAGCTGTTGACCCATGTCGCATCTTCTTTTCTTAACCAGCCCTCTGAATATGGCAATCGATGCTTCCCAGAAACCCTGACCTAATCCTGTTATCCTTTTCCTTCAACAACCTGGAAGGAAAAAAGGGGGCGGGTTCAGGGAGAGCTGGCAGCCAAGAGAGCCATGCAGGGTCTGCCCCTATCGCTGTGGCGGGCTTAGCTCAAACACAATAGGTGTGTAATTTCAGGTTTTTGTTAAGCCAAAATCCAATCACATACATGACTGCAAGATCACAGAGGAACACAACAGAAGAAGGGGCCTCGGAGGTGGAGGTGTCTCTACCTCATACAAACAAATCTCTGCACAGCTGAGGTACCATTGATGACGGCATGCTAACTAACCCACCCTCAGCAGAGAGATTAGTCCTCAAACTGACACCTGACGCCTCCCTAACCTGGTAGATTTGGGCTGAGATTGTAAAGCAAAGATAACGTAAGGTTTTAAAACATATTCCTGTACTAAATAATATGTGAACATACAGCAGAGATATTTAGAAGTGATTTATGATCCACGCGGTGCAATCTCACAAGAAAGGAGTGCTCTTATTTTTACATAAAAATAGTCTTTTCATCTCATTAAACACATCTCTGTACTTTAATCTGATCATATTCATTTCCTAAATGCTTGCATTAGAACTTTAAATTAGAAGTATAAAGTCTATTGTCTTCTCTTGAGACTGACTAAAGCACAATTGAAGATTCATGGTAGTCTGCAGTTTTGTTTTTGCCTCTTGTTTTTGCAGATGATAAATGAAATTAATACATGCATTTAATATTTGAAATGCTTCAATGAATAATTTATGACCCAACAGCAGATTAAAAGTAAAGCAAAAAAGAAGAGGGGAGGAGGGGGGAGAGTCAGTAATCACAAGTACACAAATTCAGGACAAGCCAAAATGAATTTTTAACTGCTTGGGCCCATTGGTCTCTCTGTTCTGGTTTGTGTGTTGGGAGCTGTGGAATTAATGGTGTGCATCTTGACCTCATTACACCAAATGCAGACTGAGAGTCTCCCTTTGAAGCTGATTTATAGCAAAAACATAAAGCCTAATTCATCTATTCAGGACGTCTAATGAACGCAATACCTTAATACCGAGTAATGCTAATCCATGTTCGCTCACAACAGACAGACACCATCATTACCATCATCATAATTATTATTCATGTAAGGCAGTTAATGATGCTGGTACCTCCATTCTGACAACTTCATTGGCATGGTGTTGGCAGATACAGAAAGTTGTTAAGAGAGCGTTACCAACTCGGATGTACAGTATATATTATTGATAAAGTGTTGCCTTGCATGGTTGCTTTGCTTGTTGTTGTTGTTGTTGTGCGTTCTAGTAATCCTGCAGGACTGAAGGAGAGAGGTTTTGAAGTTTTAAATTGATTTAATATTAAAAAGAGAGGGTCTTATCCTGCATTGTGCTGATTTAAGGAGCTTAAATTAAGCATTTTTCATAAAGAAGTACAGTACCTATTCACCTCCTTGGATGTTTTAACCCTTTATTGATTTTCTAAATCAATTATAGTCAACATCATTTGGCTTTTTTTGACATAAAATTCTTTAAACAAATCTTTAAAGTCAAAGTGAAAACAGATTTCTACAAAGTAATGTCAATTTAATAAAAATGTGTGATGTAAAATAAGTGATAAATATTCTCCCCCTTTAAAGTTACCGGCCTAATTCAACAGAGGTTCAGCCAATTAGTGCTTCTAGTCTCACAGTTAGTGAAATGGGTTTCATCTGAGTGCAGTGAATGTGTCTCAAATGATTTTAGAAGAAAGACACCTGTATCTGAAAGATCCAGTCACTGGTTAATCAGTATTCATGGCTAACATTACACCATGAAGACAAAGGAACACTCCAAACAACTCAGAGAGAAGGTGATTGAAATGTTTAAGTCAGGGGATGAATGCCAACAAATGTCCAAGGCACTGAACATCCCATGGATTTCAGTTAAATCCATCATCAAGAAATGGAAGGAATATAGAACATGTGTAAATCATCCTAGATCAGGCTGTCCTCACAAACTGAGACACTGTGCAAGAAGGAGACTAGTGAGAGAGGCCACCAGGACACCTTTAACTACTCTGAAGGAGTTACAAGCTTCATCAGCTGAGATAGGAGAGACTCAGCAGAGTGGCAACGAGAAAGCCACAGTTGAAGAAACTCCTATTAAATTTTGGCTAGAACTCGTCAAAAGGTATGTGGGAGACCCCATGGTCTAATGGAAGAAAGTTCTTTAGTTCTAGGCAGCCAGCCCTGGAAGACTTGTAAAGATAGAGTGTAAAATGATGGCTTGCAAGTTCAGACCTCAATAAAAATAGAAAATTTGTGGCTGAACTTGAAAGGGGCTGTTCACACCTGAACCCTGTGCAACTTGACAGATCTTGAGCAGTTTTGGAAAGAAGAATTGAGTAAAATTTTGATATGAGCTATTTAAAGCCTTGATTTAATTACATTGCTAAACTGACTTTATGTAGGTTAAAAGGGGCCTGTATAAACAGTGCTAATATAAATGACATAGGGGAAGACAAATACATTCAAACTTCATGATAAAGTTGATGTTAATTCAAGTTACCAAATCTAAGATATTACAAAATATTCAAAACTGAAGTTTTTCACAAGTCTTTTGTAAATAATGATGACTTCAAGTGCAGGGTTTCTGTATTCATCAAAGTTGGGACACTTTTTCTGGTGGTGGCAGCATCATGCCATGGGGATGCTTCTCAGCAGTCAGACTTAGGGCAGCCAAAGGTGCATCCACTAAAAACTGACTTGTAGGAGTGAAAGTTTATGCACTTACTAGAAATCTGTTTTCACTCTTTTGTTTTTTTTACTTTTTCTTTTTTTATTTTAAATCATCCCAGGGGTGAATATTTTTCATAGGCACTCTGTGGTCTTTAATATATATCATAGCCTTTGTTCTTTACCTAAAATTTCTAATGTTCTTTTAAAGCTTTGCTATTGTGTGAAAGTGCCTCTTGTATTCCAGATCTTTATCCAAAATATTTATAGAAAAAATATTTGAAAATTGCAGTGCCCCTGATTCAAAATTTCAAACTAAATATTCTGATGGAAAAAATCAAAATATCAATAGGGGTAAATAACATGAACTGGCTGGTTAATCTCTTGAAGAGTCTTTCAGTGCTGGCACTGGTACAATCCTCCCAGTCAAAATAAAAAGTGAACTAAAAGAAAGATAAACATCCCAACCAACCTGTTTTCACTTAGGGAACATATTTGTGGGCATTTATTCTGATTTTTGGGCCATTAAAAAGTCTCTGAACTTGAAACTTACGGAAAAAAGAGCAGTGTTCTGAGGCAGCAGATATAAAACACGGGAGCTTTCAGTAATGTGATGTGAAAAATAAAAATTTCATGTAATTTAAGCTTTATAGATCACAGACAAATGCACATGACCACATATTAATAGATTTCCTCAGCTAACGGACACATGGAACGTATATCATTCTTATAAAACCTCTCCTGAGCTGTTGCTATTCATGCTGACAGATAAAAATATCAAGATGGCTCCAACTTTAAAAGCCACATACAGCATGTGGAATATCTAATATGAAAATGTGATGATGATGTGTATTCAGAAAGGATATATGCCTGGCACAGGCTGAACTGTTAAGGTGACAGGAGGAGCTTTACTTTGAAGAGGTAATGGGTAATAAGTGCCATTAACTATTGCAAAAATGGTGGCGATTACTGCTCTATACTGTATGGAGAGTTTCTTTGCAGTGCCCACCAATGGCAGTAAAGGGGGAAATCTCCTGGTCAGGCCAGCGCACATATGAGCTCTCGATCTGCTGTAGATGAAAAATGGAAAGACAGCTTGCAATGAGGGGATTGTGTGTTGTGTAATTGTAAATGATTACTGTCTTTATACCACCAGGCGCTCCCTCTCTCTTCCTTTCTCTCAGCATCAGCAGCTGGTCGAAAAGTCTTTTATGGTTTCTGGGGCCAAAAGAGAACCTAATTCCACCAAATGGTGAGCACAAGAAAAGAAGCCGCCCACTATAGATATTTCCATCCAGAGAAATGAAATATTAAACATGTTCATTATACCCTCAATTTGCAGTTATTTCTCATCGCACACGGCCATTTTCCCATTTTCCCCGCTCTCTTATTGGCACGGCGCTCAGGGCCTTGAGAGAAATCTCTCTTTTATTATTTAAATCCATGCATGGGGGCTGAGCCAGGCGAATCATCTCACGTCTGCTAGCCCACTCCCTAATTCTGATTGGCAGCTTGATACACACTCAACGGATGGAGAGGGTGATAATGGCTGTGACAAAGAAAAAATATCTCCTCCCCGTTATGTTTTTATTGGTAATGGGGAATATTGAGTTTGCACACAATAAAAGTAGCCTTAATAATTGGAAGTGGCAATGGACTGTGTCCCCGAGTCTGTAGGGCTGTCAGCGCAGCGATGTAAATTTCTTTGACATGTTTTTGTCTGGCTAAAACTTTAATGTCGTGGGTGTGACCAATCGGATGCAAATGTTGTTTTCATCCCTCGCCGATGAGATGACCTCTGTCATTTCCCCGGGGAAATAAAGCTTCTAAAAGTATTTGATAGCTGTAACTCCACGCACACAAACACTCACATTGCTGCTGTGCACACATAAACTGTACGCACAAACCACACAGGCATGCATGCAGAAGAATCACACATACCCATATATATACTGTATATATATATGTCTGTCAAGAGTGTGCACAGATATGCAGATATACAATCAGGTTTTGCCAGCCTCCTCAGTCGCCCATTGATGCCTGGTTAATACATTCAACATGTGATGTTTCTATGTGCCTCCCTGCACTCAGACAGATACCTGATTATACTGAAAGCACTCCATCCTTGCAGCTTTAATGCTTCTGAGCACAGAAGGTGGACACAGCAGTTTTTCTGTCAGCCTGTCATAACCTCTGACAGGATAAAGAGGCCACAGCTCACCCCATAACTATCCAGGTCTGCCGCTTATGAGCTTCTGCACCCAAAACACTGGCACACAGCTTCCTGTGTACATAAAAGGCATGTGTGTATACGTATGCCTGTGTCATGTGGATAATGCTGCATGCGAAGGCCGGCTTTAATATTGGTCTGGAATAACGCACTCTTTTGTACATTGTGAGGCAGCCAGCATCTGAGACCAATAAAATAGTGGCCCTTGGGTCACTGCTCGAAGGATGAAGGAAGAAGATATAATCATACACAGAGGACACAACACCTTTTTTGTGCTTTCTCCGCATATTTGGGTGCAGAGCGAGTATGGCTTCCTTCATAAGTTTAATATTTTCACAGTGTGACCTTTTGTCACTAATAGAGTGGCTCACCAAGAAGCGTATATTGTATCTTTAGGGGCTGCAGCCATATTAGTGCAGCAATTGGCTGTGGAAGGAGGAGGAAGGCTCGCCACACGGAAGACACATGGTGTTAAGGCGGATATAGACAGGAAACACATGTGTGCGCTTATGGGCGAGGATGCTTGCCTGTATGTGTTGGAGATATTGTGTATGCATGCGTGTGTGTATCTGCCTTCTTTTTGCAATATATCTCATAATGACATTTGGAATGTCCCTGGAAAATGGAGCCTAAGCCAAGGAGGTTGACAGTCAGAAACCACAAGCTGGAGTTAAGCCTCAGCATTGCAGTGAACCATATGCTAAACCTGTGTCATACCCAGCTCCAGATCCAGCAGCGGCAATTGACTAAAGCCTTAAGATAAACATTGCAGGGAAAACTATTTGAGGCTTTTTTGGACAATTTGTTTGATAAAATGCACCACTTTACCATTAGTAGAGATGAGCTAGGCTCAGTTTTCTCTTCATGTGCCGTGCTGTCTGGGTGCTTGTGATGCCTCATTATCTTCTATTAGGCCCATGTGCAGATGTTCTCCTGACTGACTGACGTTTTGCAGGTTATGGCATTATATCCAATGAGATGTTGCCATCATAGCTGCTTCCACCCCCTAGTCATAGCTTCAGTGGGATTGGTCAGCAGGGACTCTAGCCTGTGCTACCAGCACCTGTTGTGAGTGACTGCAGCAGTCTGAGACAAGCACTTTATCCCCTGTCTCCCCAACAATCATTACAGTCAGCTTACTGGGTTATTATAGCGCAACCTTCGCACATTTACACCAACTGCTAGATATCCTAGTGGGTGTATTCTTCATTTGCTTCTTGATGTTATTTTCTTCAACCTTTTTCATCCCCGAGGTTGCAAAGACTACTTCTCTTTATTTAGGGCAGGTAATAATTAGAGCAGACGGGTTGTTTGATTTCCACCTTGATAACACCTTCAGAATGTTGTCAGAGAGTGTAAACACGTACCCGCTCTTAGTTTGGCTCCTTTCATTTGAATCATTTGTTCTTGTCTCTTTTGGAAAAACAGGTTGTTGTGGTGTTTGTGCCTCTGTGTGCTTCCTGGTGTCACTGCCTCTCTGTGACTGTGTGTATTGTTTTTCAAGGTGTGCGCGTGTCAGTTGTTCCTTTGTGGTCGTGTGGGTTTTTTTTTTCACATGTCGGTGTATGTGTCTGTGAAAGTGTGCTTGTTGCGTGGAGGTTAGATTTTTTGATCTTAGTGGGGAGACGTGAGTTGCCCTGGGCTGTGAGGCTCATTAGGTATGTACTCCTCTGAATGCGAAAGTATTTGTTAAACCACATGACAAGAATACCTCTCTGCTGCAACAGATGTGCTGTAATTAGAGAGGGCTTAAGTTGTCTTAGAGCTGTGTGGAAAGTCATCACCAGCTGATAAGTTTACAACAGTGCCCTACCCCTCCCTCTCTCTCACACACACGCACACTCACACATTATGTGCAAAGCTAATCAGGCGAGCAAACGCCACGCAGACAAATACACATCTGACACAGGAATGGCAAATAACGCTTAACACACAAACAGACATTCAAAAGTTTGCATAGCAGTAAAAGCGCATGAAACACTGATATAATGGGCAAAAAGTAAAGGGATTGCAGTATACATACACATTTTATGCTATGGTCAATGAAAATCTCTGGCTAACAGAAAAAGCTCCATAAATTCTACTTTTAGTTTAAAAAGTGAGTTTTTATTTCTATTATCATGTTTGAAATGGAAGCTACACTCCCTGATGATGATATACTGGCAACATTTACTGTAAACACTTTTATAGCCGAAGTGATATGTTAACCCAGCGCTTGGGTCTTTGGCCCTAGAGATAAAGAGGGCAACTGATCAGAGCTATTATCCATTCTGCAGTGAATCAGGAAGATAATGGCCTATCTGTCAGCATGGGGCCCCCATAAAGCCATTAACACCTTTTGTTGTTCCCCTCCTGTTCTCCAAACGTGCTGGGCAGTTCAAAAAGGCAAACGAGGCAATCTGTTAGCTTCACTTAGGTTCTTCATTCTCTGTGCTCCCAGTGGGCAGACACACACTGACAGGCAGACGCACTGCAACGGAGAAATAAATGATTTGTTCAGACCCACCGTCTTGTTTTTGTATCCATTTGGCATGTATTTGTGGTGGACTGCAGGTGATACCAGGCTCTAAAATGCTTTTAGAATTCAGCTCAAGTTTCCTTTTCAAACTATGTTTTCTGTTGTCTGTTGAAAACATGAATCTTGTACTTTTTTAACAACCTCTAAACAGACTGGAAATCAAAAGGCATATCCAGGGGGTGGCCAGGGTGACCCTTGCCACCCTAGAAAGCGGATTGGCCTCTGAGGAGGCCACTCTGAAATTCTAAAATATAATTGCACATATTTGCTATGTTGGAGGCAAGGCTTATACTTTAATAAGTTTTTAGGTTGTGTTGCAGGCTGCTTATAGCTTTCTTTGGATTGCCAATTCACTTTTATTGGTTCTAGAAAATATGAATTCGTACATATCTTTTATGCTTTTTGAGTCCTGGTCAAAACAAAGAAGGAACTGCAGAGCATGCACTGAATACCTGGGCTAATTTGGGGCTGGTCAAGGCATGCACACTATATGGACAAAAATATTTTGCCAAAACTGTTAATTATTAAATTCAGTTGTTTCAATCAGACCTGTTGCCACAGATGAATAAAATAAAGCACCTCGCTATGCAGTCTCCATTTGCAAACATTTGTGATACAAAATGTGATGTTCCACAGTCAACTGGAAGTGATATTAGAAAATGAAAGTATTTAGGAACAACAGCAAGTGGAAGACCATGTAAAATCACAGAGGGAGGTCAACAATTGGTGCATAAAACTGATTCCTTAGCTGATGAGTTCTGAACTTCCACTGGCATTAAAGTAAGCAAACTGTGCAGTAGGAGCTTCATTGAATGAGTTTCCATTGCTGAGCAGCTGCATGCAAGCCTCGCATCACCAAGTCCAATGCCAAGTGTTGGATAGGGTGGTTTAAAGCACACCGACACTGGACTGTGTATCAGTGGAAACGTGTTCTGTGGAGTGATGAATCATGCTTATCTGTTTGGCAGTCAGGTGGGCGAGTCTCTGTTTGGCAGATGCTGGAAGAACATTACCTGCCTGACCGCATTGTGCAAACTATGAAGTTTGGTGGAGGGTTAATTGTTTGGGGCTACTTTTCGGGGTCTGGACCCCTTATCTCCAGTGAAGGGTGATCTTAATGCTTCAGCATATCAAGACATTTTGGACAATGCTACGCTTCCAACTTTGTGGCAACAGTTTAAGAAGGCTCTTTTCTATTCCAACATGATTGTGCCCCAGCACAAAGCAAGTACTTTAAAGACATGGTTTGATGAGCTCAGTGTGGAAAAACCTGACTGGCCCATACAGAGCCTCGACTTCAACACCATCAAGCCCCTCTGGGCTCAACTGGAACGAGATTGAGAGCCAGGCCTTCTTGTTCAACAGTGGTGCCTGATCTCACACGTGTTCTACAGAATGAGTGCGCACAATTTCCCACAAAAACACACTCAAGACCTACCACACACAGACGTGTCCAGGAGATAAACTACAAGTGTCGTGTTCGTAGTGTCAAGCCACTCCTGAACCAGAGACTTCATCAACATCTCACCTGAGCGAAGAAGAAAAAGAACTGGACTGTTGCTCAGTGGTCTAAAGTCCTATTTTCAGATGAAAGTGAATTTTTCATTTCATTCGGAAAGGTCCTAGGGTCTGGAGGAAGACTGGAGAGGCACAGAACCAAAGGTGCTTGACCTCAAGTGTGAAATTTCCACTGTGATTGATGGTTTGGTGTGCCATGCCATCTGCCTTCGTTGGTCCACTGTGCTTTATCAAGTCCAGAGTCAACACAGCCATCTACAAGGAGATTTTATAGCACTTAAAGGTTCCATCTGCTGAGAAGCTTTATGGAGAAACTGTGCTTAAAACCTGCTACAGTGAAGCCAAAACTACCAATAACTGGGTTGCTGTCCTGTTTTTCTGTGTATGATTGGCCAGCCAACTGGTCTGACCTGAACCCCATCGAGAATCTCTGAGGTGCTATTAAGAGGAAGATGAGACACATCGGACTCAACAATACAGGTGAGCTGAAGGCTGCTATCAGAGCAACCTGGGCTTCATAACAATCCAGTAGTGCCACAGACTGATTGCCTCTATGCCACATTACACTGATACAGCAATCCATGCAATGGGAGCCCAAACCAAGAACTGAGTGCAAAAATGTGCATAATTTTCCAAAAGGCCCACATTACTTTGTACTATTTCCTTTTTTCTGATTGGTGTTTTGTAATTTTGTAATATTCTGAGGTAGTGGATTTTGGGTTTTCATGAGCTGTAAGCTATAATCATCAACATTTAAACAAATAAACCCCTTTGAAATATGTCACTTTGTGCGAGATAACTTTAGAATATATGGAAGTTTAACTTTTTGAACTTAATTAAAAATGAACTTCCTCATGGTATTCTAATTCACTGAGATGCAATGTTAAATATAATGATACATCTAATCCCAACTATGTTATGTAGTGTGAGTGTGACTTTAAGACAATAGGCTTTGTTCAATTTCAGTCAGACATGTTATGTCTGACTGAATAAATGACTCAATAAATGATGCTTGCATGTTAAGATTCTGAGTTTTTCAGTCAAGCATTTCCACCTTAGTGAATACAGTAAGTTAAATAACTTAGGGATGCTATCTCTGTATTGTATCTTAATGCAAATAGATATGTAAAGAACAATACAGAAAGAGTATGAGATGTGAAACGCACTCATAGCCGATCCACACATTTACTGTGCATCATGGACTTCAAACTTTGCTGTAGACATGGATATTGTAGCCCTTTAGTTCTTGGATTTTGCTGAAGCCAGGCAAAGCTCTGAAAAAGCGATAAACTCCCTCTATTTAACCATCTGAAAGGATCCTTTTACCACTTAACACTGTTTGAACACACTTCTGAGAGACTGTATATTCTGGCCTGTAGACTAAGTAACATTCACATGGAGGCACATACACAGGCTCACTCACTTATCCAACATTAGAAGTCTTTATTGTCCTTTGAAGTTTTCAAGCAGTCAAATTAGCTCTGATGAAAGAGTCAACATCGACCATCTTTGGGATTCAGCCAGGGACCAGAGCTGTGCACAATCTTCATCTCTCTTTCTCTCTACATGTTGACTTCATCTTTTTCTCCTTACAACCCCTGCCTCCCCTTCCCAAAATCTTCACCTTACACCGACGTCATCCCTTCTCCTCCTCCACAACTGACAGCAGGAGCCCCCCAGTGGCTCCCTCCTTTGCTCCCCTTTTCTCTCTTTCCTCTTTCTCTTTCTTCCTCTCCTGTCTGTGTTGCCTTTGGCAAATTGGCAAATTGTGTTTTACTAACGTGGGTACATGTGTTAAGTGGGGATCAATTGTTTGTTTAACAGGGTGCCTCTATTAGACTGGGAGGGTGTAATTAGTGGTGAGGCCTTTTCTAAATACAGGCAGCATCAGTGAGAGGGGGCGGGAGTGCAGACTGTCCAATCAATGCCAAATCTCAAGGAAAGATCGGCTGCAGTTTGGTTTGGGGATATTAAATGTGTGATGAATCTCATTGGAGAGTAGGAGGCTCAGCATTCAGTGAATTTGTCCTCAGCGTCCTACTGTGCAATGTTGGTTGCTTGCCTAAAGCCAAAATCAACTCTCCATAATGAACTCTCACAGGGCATGGATAAAAGCCCCATAATATCTGATTATTCCCACTGCCGTTTTACTGGTTAGCTTTGTTCAGATCAAAAGCGCTCTTTGAAACACCTCATACCTACTGTGGACTTGGGTCTCTGCACTTGCCAGCAAGGCGGATCAGTCGGCTGTGCCAAGAAATTGCCGACAACAGAGAAACAAAGCAAATTCTGCCAACACAACTCCTCTCTCCAAGTGAATACAACAAACACATGTAGAAATATTCAGTGAACAAGCATACATGAGAATTATCTCTAAGAAACAACAACTCCCTACTATTTTTACTGATGACTTGCGGTGTAGTAATTGAAACTGTTCTCAATGTTGGGACCCATCTGCTCCAAAAAGCAACTGTTTTAAAGACAACTTGGACAGAAAATATCAACACCAACATGCGTTTTAAATGTTCAGAATGGTTTAGTTTCTTTAATTTGAACTACAGAACATGAATGGGGCAGAATATATGTATTCAGTAAGAGGCTATGTAGCAAATGGCTCGTGTGTATGCATATGGTACATATAGCTTGTGCATGTGTGTGTGCGTGTGTGTGTACTCATATCTGAGAGTGTGTGTTTGTGGTTGCATGTCCAATCGCCTCAGGACAGACTGCAGCCTATTGGCAGCTCTGCTTGACAGTATGTCAGTATCCCTGTGGCACGGATGTTAACAAGAAGACTTATGGATATTTTGGACATCTAACTCTCAGAGGAACTGGGTGCTGAGCAGTGAACAAGAAGACATTTCCTTGTGGCTTATGCAGCTTTCAGCTTCATTTAACTCATATATCAAATGGGAAAACTGGATTTTATGTGTATGAATGGTAATAATGATAGCTTTTCTTTAGATTGCAAAACATAAGTAGGTTTGAATCCCTTACTGGAGGGAGTCAATTAGAAAAACATCCCTCTCTCTCTTAAAAAAAGGTTTCATAAGCAAGGCATTCAGGCTAATTGGCAACTCCAAACAAAATAGTATTTGCTATGTTCTCAGACTGCTGTCAAACACGGCGCTGCAGGCAAATACAAGTACACTTTCTGCGACTCCAGTTATCTTCATTAAATGGCATCTTTGTCAGATCAAAGAGCTCTAGAGTCACACTGAGAGAAGATCTGACTTAAAAGTTCCCTAAAAAAACAAGAAGTAAACATGAATATCCTAAAACTAGTATGACTATATGAGAATAAAGCGAGCAAAGCATGCAAAACATATCCTGTGATACTCTTGGCAGGTTGCAGGCAACAGTGTATTTAGAGCAATAAAGGAGTAGAAACTTGGTAGCCAGCCCATGGCTACACTATTGAAACTAACTTTGGGGCTTGTTTTTGTATTATTGTTTACATATCCCCCATTTTGCATGTAATGTTGTACCTGATTTAGTTTCGTTTAATTTGTAACCTTAAAATTCCATGCAGCAGCATGAAAATGTGGATGGGGTTTTGAATCAACCAGATTCAGCAGGGTATTACATGATAGAGAAAAATATTTAAAGCCCCTGTTAAGTGATTAAAAAAACCCTGTATTTCAGGTTTGTTGTATGACAGGCGAAAGTGAGAACCACCAGGCCAAATTCTGCTCATGAAAAACATCTCTAAGTTTATAAAATTAAGCTTCAAAATCATGAAAAATTAGGCAGTAATATCAGCTAAAGGATACTGTGGGCATGTCGGATAAATGAGCTGAAGCCACAACCACCCTTGAGAAACATGATCCTATCAAATCTAAAAAAAATGCTACAACCTGATTGGAGGAATTATCCGTCTGCTCTATCGGAGCTGTCAGCGCTCTTTGTCTGCCACTGTACAAACAATTATGTCATGACAGACAGTTTAGAGCTAAAAAAGGCTATGTTTCATTTTCTCATCCTGTATTTACACTTGAGGTATGCCCTTTATCTCATTTTCTGAGTTAAGTGAAGTTACGTTTGATGTCTTAGTCGCTAAGTTAATGCTAAAAACACTCCTTTGCAAATTTCCAAATGTTGTTCTTCAAAATAAAAGTATTTCACGATGATTTGGGTTGGAGGCCTTTATTGTGACAGACTTGGCAGGAATAGAACACGTCTATCATCAGATACTTAAATAAACATAAGCACTGCAATGCTAACAGACATGAGGGATTGAACTGTTGCTGTTTTGAGAGAGACAAAGTTACAGCCTGCTTCTTTTAAGCATCAACGATTACAGACAAGTGCAATATGGATTAAAACCCACCTTCAGGAGGTACAACTTTTGTTCCTGCTACATCTGGTTCAAGTATGAAACAGACCAGCACTCCAGCAATTAGCCTGCCCCCTAACCTTACCGTGAACTGACAAATGTTGGAGATTAAATTTACTGTTTTCTGGCACAAATCTCTCTGTTATGATACTTTAAATGACCCGCAGGCCACTGTGGCTGATAGATTTGGTAAATTTACCTCACAATAGACAAAAACACAGCATATAACTGGCCGTTAACTTTCAATGAAAGCAGTGACATTGGCTAACAACAGACTGTATTGAAATGAATGGCTCGATGATTTTAAATGTTGTAGCATTAGGCGGCAGGGTAATTCCCCATAGGGACTGATGATGTTGTGGGCCCCTGTATTTGCCAGCCCATATTACACCAAGCCAGGAAAGAAGTGAAAAACTTTAACACTCTAAATCCAAAAATCAGTCACACATAGATCTCAGTATTTTCACATGTTTACAGCAACCTTATTTCAACATATCTAGTGTGTTGAGACACAATTTTAAGTCATAATACAGATTATTTATGATCAATGAAAACATGTGTGGCTATAGCGCTACTGGATAGTTGTCTGGTTTCTTTGTTTCTCCTCTAAAGGGCTGATTAAATAATAATAAATATTCAATCCTGCATGCTGGTAAGCTTGATTCTTTGACCACTTAAATACCTGCTCAGCATATGCTGAAAGCTCATTGGTTTCCTCAGCAAGGTGTAGTCTGAGTTTAAATGCTATACTAACTGGCAGCTGCAGTGCAGCAGACATGGTGCTGAGTGACTGACAGTCTCAAAGGCTTCATGCCAGCTGATCTTGTCTCCTACCAACACCAGGCTGGCAATGGCAGCCATTGTTGTCACCTACGATTTCACACACCAGCCAAATGCCTGCAAGCCAGCCAACTTGCCTCTGACATCAACCAGCCAACAGACTGCTGCTAATGCTAACATAAAAATATAGGCGAGACACAGATGATCTGCATATATGAAATGACACAAACATGTACATCATCTCCCTTTTTGCTCATTACACTCACTGGCAAACTTCTTATGGCATCATAGAGAAAAAATTAGGTGACACAGATTAACACTGATAAGAACATACACAAATTCAAATGGCAACACACAGTATTGTCCCTCTTTATGTTTTATACATTTACAGTTCGCTGTATAATAATGTAATAATCCCATAGAAATCCTTACAAATGGCTAAGTGTTGTGAATATATTGTTCCCATGACTATTTATTTGAAAAAGAACCCTGGGAAAAAAAAGGGGGTAAGGGGGCATTTCCATAGGAAACACCAAGCTGGTTTAACTTTCATCACATTACCAATCTAAGCAGCCCAGCTATTCTCCAACTAAGCAATAAGTGGAAGAGTGACATTCGAGTGGGGCCGCCCCTTCTCATCTATTGTCGCAGCTTTTGAAGTTCCTTTTCAGGTCATTAAGCTCCATTTCCCATTCAGAGAGCTTGTGTGGCGGCCGTTTGAGCGCAACAATGGACCCTAATGACTTAACGCTTCTGTTTTCATTCTCCACCTCTCAGTCAACCCGCCTCCCCCCTCCACCTCTTTTACCCACTTCTCCATTCGCCCCCACAATCATCCCCTTCACCTCTTTAATGGCAGCTTGCGCCCCTCGTTTGGCTGCCTACGTTTTTTATGGGGCATTGTAATGAGCTGCAGCTGTGGGGTAAAATCTGGGTGTAATGTTAACCCAGGCAGAGGAGGGTGACCCAGCAGAGCAGGGGTCAACGTATTGTGTTAGTGTCAGGCCCAGGGTCTATTAGAGGCTATAAAGGTTATATTTGAAGCTACAGCATGCAACAGCAAAAGTTCCCCCGCCCCTTCACACATACTCTCACCTCCTTAGATCGTCAGATCCCCCCTGATGAGCTTTTGAAATGGCAAATTTCTGTTTAGTCATCAAGTGTTAGTTAATTGGTGAACAGTCAACAAATGGTCTGTGTAAGAGGGCTCATAAACTACAGTGGAGGGGAGTGGCTGAGGCATCAGTGGTAATAGTCAATACTTGTCCTCAGTAATAGTGTCCAGACATGTGGAATGTAGGAATCAAGATGGTTAAGAAAACCTGTTTGTTGACAATAGGCAACAAGGACAAAAACTAAGACTATTTTTAGATAACTTCTGCAAATATGAATAACACATAAAATCAAAATTAGTTAAGTAAAAATGTTAAAAATAAAGCCACGTTTCTTATTTAAGAGAGGGAGAAACCTTAGCGATGTTTTTGTCACTTCCATGTATATAGAATCTACACAAACCAGTTGGCTTTCTGAAAAGGTGTATGGTAACTATAAATGTGGCAGATTCACGAGTGTGTGCAGAAGTGAGTACAATCTTAATTCATATACTCTGTAGAAGTGGGTATACTCTTCATTTTAAAGTGGATATACTCTATAGAGACAGAAAATAAGAGGGCATACTCTGTGATCCCGTGTATACCCTGCACTACTCTCACACCCTTAAACATTTCGGCTGTTTTTGAAATGCAACATGGTGAATAATACCAAGCAAGAAAGAAATGATCGAAAATGGATTAAGAGGTGGATAAAAAGACGTTCAATACCAGAGTTACTGGCATGGATTTAATATAAAAAAAGTTATAAAAGCTAGTGACTACAACTTATGGTTCACAAGTTATTTAACTTTAGTCTCAGAGGGTTAACTGGATACTATTGAATAAATGAAGCACGGGATATGAGCTGATATTTAGTGAAATGTAGTTACTTATTTGTCTTTTCTTCCCTACAGGTAATGCAGGCCCATAGGGAGAGATGAGATAGGTTCCCTTACCCTTCTTCATTTCCCTGCCCTATTCAGTGAGAGGGACAGCTGCTGAGAATTAATATGAGCTGATATTGTAAATATATTACTATGAAATATTTGTACAGCATAGCATTAGTGTTTTTTGTTTTCTTATTCTGATGTAGATGATGCTGTTGTATTATCTATGTCATGTTTGTTGTTATGCTGAGGGATCTGGGTGATGATTGGTCACGTGATCATGTGTATTAAGAACACCTGTGTATGCCTGTTTGATTATACTGAAGAGGCCACAGGCGAAACACTTTGTTCATTCATAATAAAGTCAAAGTAAAATCAGTTCAGTGTGCGGTGGATTATTTTTCTCTTTTAAAAACTTAAAGTATTCTTAATGATCATGCTGTAAACGGCCAGAGATGTTTGGTTCACTGGCAAAAACAGACAAATATGACCCATTCCTGGCGGAGGGAAACACACACAGGTATACACACACTGGAGCATAATCTTTCATACTATACTAAGTAGTATATTTACTCATGACTTCAAATAGATTCACCACGTTGGCCTTTCACAACAGGGCTGGTAAGGGCACAAAGCAGCAGGCAAAGCAGTAACCTGAGCTAAAAAAACAAAAAGCACAAAGCCAATCGGCAAAATCAAACTGACCCCTGTCACTCTCTCTCTGTGCAAGTGGCGTAATCTTAATTGAATCAGCCTTACAGAAAGATGTTGACACTGAGAGATTGCACAAACCTGGGAGGCCTTGGCAGGCCAGGGGAAGCGCTGGAGAAAAAATGAAAAAAATTTTCCCCACCTATTCATTAATGTGTCCCCCTATATCCCTGGCTCTCATTTCTCACTGTCTCCAGGAGATAATACCCCCCCCCCCCCCCCATGGCCAATTTGATCACTCACTGTGGTCCACCAAGGAGGCCTACAATTTTTCAAACAAGTCCAGGTAATAAAACTGGGCAACCTGCTGTCCAAGCAGGCCCTGCTAATGCATAAGAACGGCATCTGTTTAGGCAAAAACTTTTAAGCTGTCACCCCAGTCTTCATATAATGTCCTAATTTTTGTAATTATGACAAAATCTCACATCCTAATTGTTTGGTTATCATATCACACTTTAGCAGATGGAGTCTTCATTCTTCATATGAATACCCAACAAAAGAATGAGGCGTCCATGTTTAATGACATGTTTGTTTACACGAGAAGCATTGATTGGCTGAGTCATCCCCATGGGACCCATCCATCATGGGGATCTCTGTTGTGTCCATATTGGCAGTCACTGCAACATGTCTAACCTTTCAGAGTCACTAATAATCACTTCTTTTCTGAGGGCGTTAACAGAAGTGCATGTATAATTATCTCATCTATATAGCTTATAATTCATTAAAGTCTAAAAATCCATTTTTATAATGTGCTATTGCATCGAATAATGATTAGAAAAATCAAATGGTACAAAGTGCAGGGGCTTCTAATGACGATGAACCAGTTTCTACTCTTTGTACAGCAATCAAACCCTCAAGCACATGGGTATTGTGCACTCTCATCCATTGCTTTTTTTCTGCACCAGGATGTTGTTTCAAACAAGAAATGGTCTAACAATGTGATGTTACAATTTCATCTAGCAGATGCTTTTGTCGAATGTACATCTGAGAGCAAACACAACACAAGCATAATTTAGAAAGGAAGGAACAACATCAGTAAGTGCCACAAAAGGCTTCAAGTTTGATCAGACACAGATGCTGCCATGCAGTGCTTGAGGCACAGGGTGTAAAGAAGCAGTTTCTTTTATTTTCATATATCACCATCACCATCAATGCCATTGTCATCCGCATCATCAGCATCAAACTACCTAGTGTGGAGGTGTTAGCAAAGAGCTGGGTCTAAAACCTTCACAGAGAGACCAAATTGTGACTCATTCTTCAACTGGGGAGTAAAGAGAAGAAAATATAGCTACTAGGTTAGGTTTCTGTTGTGATGGGAGCACCAGACACCTTGTAGAGTGGAGTGCACAAGAGGGAGTGTAGACCTGGAGGAGGGATTCCAGGTAGGAAGAATTTTAGAGAGATCAACAGCTGAGTTGCTCTAGCCAGTGTGTGATATTGCCAGAGCTGGAACCAATGTTGTATTCTCTGTCAGGTATGATCCTCCTCCTGAATGAACAGAGGGCAAATCAGCATGACGAGAAATCTAGGCCACTTGAACCTTAACAAAGCATTGCACCTGATCAGTGACATAAAGATAACCTGGCACTTACATGGTAATGGTGAAGTATTTTCAATTTCAAAAATCTGAATATACTGCTGAGACCAAAAGCAAACTTCTAAAAGTCTAGTTTTAGTTGATGGAAACTCAAAAACATGCTAGTCAAGTCTCAGTGGATGAAAAGTCCTCATATTTTCTTTAGTCCAGACATTTACTGATGTAAAACTAATTTGATAAACCACATTTGAAAAATTAATATAAACGTGATGCACTATCAATACTTTTTTGGACCAAGGTTCATGTTTTACATTTGGTTTGGTTGGTCTTGGTGTCACACATTATTGCAAACAGGCTAACAGGTGTGACAGGACGAACCTATGTGATATTGTCATCAACTACATGGGTTGTGTGTCTCTATAGTTGGTTAGGTGGTTGGCGGGGGTCTAATTTCGGCACGCTGAATAAGTAGCTTGTAGCTGTAAACAATGGATGAAATAGTCATTTCTGCCATCATATTACTGTTTATTTACTACTACCAATAGTGCCAACTTGAAGAGCAGCACATAAGGCTAGCTTGAGTTCGCCTCATGAGCCTCCTCATTAAACAAAAACTTTGTTGTCGTAGACAGGAAAGGAGAAGACGCTATGCAATCCTGTGAGCCATGAAAACACTGACTTGGGAGAAAGGGTGAGTGGTGTCATTCGTGGAAGCCCACTTTTTCACAGAGCATCATGCACCTTCATTTACTGCTTCCATAGCTTCTTTACCTTCAGGTGGCACTTTTCTCCCGTCCACTCATATCCTCTCTCTCATCCTCTAGGACAACAGCTGGAAAGTTTCTGTATTTATATCTGTTTTTTTTTCCAGACTGAATGTCGAGAAGATATTTTGTTCCCTTTCCCCCATGTGCTTCTGTGGCTTATTTTGTTTTGGTGCTGGATTTTCTTTTTTCTGGTTCTCATGCCATAGTTTCCTGCAGTGTTAATTTCAACAGCACTTTTTAATTTAGTTTTAGTTATAGTCTTTTGCCAAAATTATCTTTTAGTTTTAGTCATAATTTAGTCATCTAAATTGTTTTAATTTTAGTCTAGTTTTAGTTGACAAAACTTCCCAACAATTTAGTCAACGAAATTTACAGTAAATTTAGGCGACTGATTGGATCTCTCCTCAACTTACCCCGCCACCACACAGCAAAAGTCAGGTGTGATTGGATCTCCCTTGTATCTCATCCCACCTTTCCACACAGCCAAAGTAGCTGTGATTGGATATATGCCTAATTTGCCCCTACTTTCTACATGATGAAATCAGGTCTGATTGGAGAAAGTCTCTGTCAAACATTTTCATCTTGTTTTTATTTGTTGACTATAGTGTCAATTAATTTAGTTTTAGTTTTTGTCCATGTGCACTTGTTTTTATTAGTTATTGTCTCAGGGAAAAAAAAGCTATTAACGAAAACTATAAGGAAAATAATTAGTCAAAAAAATTAACACTGGTTTCCTGTCATTGATATGAAGGCCAAAATCTTTCAAAATAATGTTCTCACACAGGGCATAAACTGGACCATGGTTCAGTTTGTCCAGGACCAAGACCTAGCTCTTTGTTAAGTTATGTTTTGTTACATCTAAGGTCCCAATTGCAAAATATTTAATCAAATACATTTAAGGTTGTTTTAAGTTTTTTAAATTTGGGACGCAATTTCTCACAAGGAGCTGGGGGTGGGTCCTGATGCCTAACCAGGTGAGAACCACTGTTTTAAATGACAGCAGATTTCTAGATTCTAATTTACCCAACCTGCTGCCATTCACAAGTTTATAGATATCATTTCAATTACATCCACATCTCACAATGCTAGGTTGCTGGGATAGGATGGACATCCCAATAAATGCCAGCAAACAAGGCTATCCACTCTAGTGAAAATGTCTAAGGTGCAATGAGAGGTGACAGAGTTAGGAAACACCCTAGTCCTGCCTGGGCCAGATCTGCATATGAATGGCAGACTGCTCGATGCAGGTGGCATGCGATAAGAGTCCTAATCTAGATGAAAGACCCCAGTGCAGGCCTCCCTTATTAGCTGTGATGAAGCATGGGTGTGGGTAGAATGCTAATACCTAGATCCCTCCCTCCACTTCCAGTCTGGTTTCTCAGGCCGACTCACAGTTTTGCTGTAAGCAAACCATTGTAAACAAGGCCAGAGTGTGTTACCGAGTAGACCACATCAGAAAGTGACATGGCCAGTCTGGGCTTTACTGCAGGAAGAAAGGCTAGCAGATGTAAGGCCAGTGTAATGTGTGCCATCATTTGATCAGGTCTGTTTCTACCACCATGTAGAGCCCTTGTTCTGGACAAGAGCAGAGCACCAGATTCCGCCTGGGGGCAACTGTCATGCATTATGCATGTGCATTATTCATACAATTATTGATAACGCTTTTCACGCCAGTGATTATTCATTCATTAATTATTGCAGTCCCTAATGTGTTAGCATTAAAGATATTGTTATTAATGTCAAGCCATTTGAAGTTTGACAGAGTTCCCAGAGGCCTGTGTCTTGTTGTTATTTCAAACCCTGCAGGGGAAAGAGAGAACAGTTGAGTTGGATTTTGGACAAGGTTAGAGTGGAAAGAAGGAAAGGAAAGAAGTTAAACTAAGAGCATAAGAAGAAAAACATCCATTCACTTACCACAAAAGAGCTGAAAATGTTTTCCATAACTGTTTTGAGGGAGTCCCAGTGCTGTAGAGATAGAAAATGAGTAGGAGTGTGCACTTTGAGTTGAGCTACAGCGTAGGACGTTTACCAGGAAGAGGCTGAGGCATACCCTGGAGCAACTCTGATGCCAGGCAAGGTGTCCAATAGCAAGACACCCTTACTCTCCTTCCTACTGTATTCAACCTCATTTGCTTCACATACACACACCCTTTCTCCCCTAAATCTTAACCTTTGCTTTAACAGATCACATCCGAGAACATGGAGGGTAGGTCAATGCATCAATGCTAATGTAAATAATTCATTCTGCATATGTACATAGTCTTAATTACAGTTAATTATTTATACCCTCTACACCAACGGAGCAATGTTACTTCAAACAATAGGGGGTTTGATTTCAAGTGTTTCTTAATCTGCTTATAAAGACAAAAAGAGTTGGATAGTTTAATTTCAGTACAAAGAAGGAAGGACCCTCCATTATTCAAAATTCAGCTGTTACTGAATAGAAGCCTATCGGGTGGTCAGTCTCTTTGGAGACATCCAAGGTGTTACTCAGAAAAAAATAATTTGACGGCTGAAACGCAAAACCTCCTGTCTTTTTGAGATTTTTTTTTTTAATTTTAAAAACTTGTTTTCTTGCAGGATGCTTATTGTACATAATACACTGTTTTTAGACTATATCACTATAATGTGTTTCCCTGTGAAGCCATGGCATGCTCCTAAATGCATGGGTGCCTCTCACTTTGCTGTCCTGTATCATTTCCAGTTGGGGAGCCAAACAGAGAAAGGCTCCCAGGAATCCATAACATCATTTGTTCTTACATACCAAACTGTGATTAGCCTTGACAACGGGATATGTACTGAGGAAGCTAGGAATGATTCCTGGCTTAGTTGACAGATGATTGGTCTCCTCATAGCAGAAAAGGGAACAAGACAGACAGAAAATCACCCACATGCCATTTCCAGAGTCAAGTTGCCATTGTATTCATAAAGTTTATCCCCATTTACTTAGAAGTAAATCTAGTGTGTTTCCAAAGTGGAACAGCATTGTCTGTGGCGTGAAAGCTGCTGACCTCTTTGTCAACTATTTAGCAAATCAACATTATCAATCCAAGCTCCTTTGCCCCGGCTGAAACATTAGCCCCTCTCAGGGCTGAGGCTTTCTGGGATGTTTCCAGTCTAGCCGCCAGCAGGGCTCGTCCAGGGACTGCTGGAGCCAACACAGCGATCCAGTTACCCTTCTGTGTGTTGCATTACAAAAAGAGCACATTTGGTTCCGCTAATCAGCTGTAATGCTATTGCCATTGATAAAGTGTATGAAACATCATTCTTGAGAGATATTCCTCCAGTCATTTAGCCCGGTAATTGACTTTTAAAGCAGTCTAGATCATGGAGTGATACTACAAACCAGGTGGGCTGGAGAGAAATACACATATCATTTCTCTGTGATGTGATAGGGTGATGCAAGAGACAATATGAGTCGAAGGTGGAGACACCTTTATGCTGCCCAAAAATAGGACAATCTTGACTCGTTCACTTAGCTTCTTTGCTTAAGCGGATAATGCAGAAAGCTTCTCTCCTGAGCTGAGGAGGCAGCATATTGATTTTGTCTTAGATGAGGTCTCTGAAACCTCATTTACTCCTGTTGTCATCACAGTGGAACATCAGTGTCTGACAAGCTGCACTTCCCCCCCATATCCATCCCGACGGCCATCTTGGAAACTGTTGAAGGATGCTAATGTGTGTGAGCTGTCCTCTTCCAGTAAGACTGTTGACAGAGAGCCTTGCATGATAAGATGTATGAGGTCAGATAATGTTGCTGCTGACTAACAATTGTGCTGTCTAAATAAAGCCCTGTGTTTAAGCACTGATCTGCTCTTATTAGGTTACAGCGTAAACACAGAGGAAGGTCCCAGGCGGACTTGCCATCCTGGCATATGGGTCACAGTGAAACACAGCACTCCCATGCCCAGAGGTCATTGGGCGTTTGATGAACAACACAAGATGCAGTCCAAGTTTCCTTATTTCATAATCTTCAGTGAAGAATTATTGAATTCAACACTGGCTGTGTAATGATACCTATCAATGAAATTCATTTGCCCTGGAGCATGTACAAATCAAGAACGGACAAGTTGTGAAGCTTAAGAAAGGATGCAAGCCTTTTTTTTTTTGTTTTAATCTAAAAAAGAGTGGCGTAATTAAACCAAACATGATACATTGTGTGAGTAAGCTCTCGCTTGGCTTACAGCACCACCCTGCTTTCATCTGCACACAAAGACTGATTGACAACAAAAAAGGATGCAAAGCAAGCCATCCGACTACTCTGACTCACACTTAGAGCACCTCGCAGAACAAGGATGTTCTTTTTTTTTAAGAAATCCACACAATTACACTTTTCTCAGCCAGAGGGCAGGGATTTCTATGTATACATAAATGGCAGTTGGGATTTTTTTCATTAAAAAGGGTGAAATTATGCACAAAGACGTGATTCTACGTAATTAAACTAATTAAAGAATATCATTAATAAAATATTAGTGAAGCCAGCTGTTTACAGTGTGTGTTGGGGCCTGGGGATGTGAGGAGATGGGAGGGAGACAGACAGTGTGTTTTTAATATGTGCTTTTAAGGGTTCCCCGTGGTGAAGGTCTTCTCCAGAGACGGGGGCCCCTTTTTAACAGTCCCTGTGGAGAAAACAAAAGCAAAACCAACAACATCCTCAAACAGCAGATTGCTTATTGTGGGGGAAAAATGGAGAAATTCAATTTTCTGAGATATTTATTCCAAGCTGTTTGAGTATTAGTGCCATGCAGCTAGAATGTTGACATAGGGACATTAAATGTATTTACACAATATGCTGTACATGCCCTATAACTACAAACATATTCACTGGCAGATTTAGCAACTCTGGGGCCTTAGGCGAACACAGGCATGGGACCCTCCAAATCCAGCATTCTCCCCCTTTTTAAATCCTTGTTTCTCTAAGGAAGTCCTACTTGTAACTTCTTCTCTTTATCGGTCTTCACACAGCAAAAATGTAAAGAAATCAGGGACTGCATTAAAAAAGTTAAAACAACAAAACAAATAAACAATAAACATATGTTATGAATCTCAGCCAGTCAATGAAGATCAGTCAACGTCACTGAAAGTGACATCACACCATCTGACCAATCAGCAGTGGCTCAGAGCAGAGCTTCCTGTTCCCTTCAGAACTCGTCTCTTACGTCTCTTTTGGCCAAAACAAAAGGCCTTACAGTCATAATGAATCATGAAAAGTTGATGGAACTCACACATCTAATGGGTGTGAATAGTAGTGCTTAATGCCATGATAGGTTTTGTTCACGTAGGATTTGAAGCAATTACTGAAATTTTAGCATGAAAAATGGAGGAACCATATTTGGGCATACGTCTGTTTGGGGGTGTAAAATGTTGTCTATATTAAGACATATGGCCAACTCCTCTATCAAACATACTAAGGGTATTTTCTTGTTAAATAACATTATATTTCAGGATAAGAGTACTCTTGAGTGTAGTTGGATATTGTTTGAGGTTTGTAAAAAAATTAAAGAGTAATCGAGTGGTTAAGATGACTAATTTATAGAAATTTACAAGATATAAATGATAAAATAGGATAGATTATTGGTCTGTTTTATAACCTTGTAACAGTTTTATTAAATTTGTGTGGTTTGTATCAGTTTTTTTACTGTGTGCCTCATTTCTCTAAATTAATTTAGACATTTTCTATGTTTCTTACTTTTCTATGAAAGAAAAATAATTGGTATAATTTGTAAAAAATATGTGATTTTAGTCAGTTACACAACAGTATGACAGCTTTATTCTACTTCAATAGCATAAATCATGTTTTTATCGCCAGCCTTATCGCTGCTATAATTCACTTAGTTATTAAAGATTTGTGATTATTATAGGTGTCTTGTTAGAATGATAAACCACCATCTCTTACACAATATTCTGAAGCCAGTCATGTCTTGCCTCTAAGAGGTCAAAATCTAAAGACAGCCTCACCATATCTTGTAAAATAAATATTTTGTATTTAAATAACGTTTTAATGTTTAAGTAAATCCTCATTAGACTCTCTATGTATCTGTTTTCCATTATTAACATTTTAATATGCATAAACTTTGTGGATTTTTTTTCCCCCATGAACAGGCAAGGAAAGGGACAAAAGTAAAAAGGTCTTGGGATAATATTCTAAAGCCTAAATTTATTTCAGTAAGTGCCTTAAAGGGTTAAAGAAATTTAGTCATGATACAATCATTTTCTAACTATATGATCTCTGTGAAAATGCTTTTAAAAATGTATTTCTATTCATATGAAAGGGAAATCAATGATGGATCTCTGTCTTCTCTTTTGTTTGAGAGAGAAGGTAGAACATAAAATAACAGGTAAATTATAGATTACATACACAATTTAGTTGTTAAATTAGTTACCACTTCTATGTATCCCTGTCCTTCTTCTATGAACTCATTTTTTTAACCTTAAATTTCATTATATGTCATTCTTCTAGGGCCCCAGGCAATTGCCTACCATTGTCTAACAGTGATATCCACCTCTGAAACCATGTTCTCTTAACATAATTATTTAAGATTTCTTTTGTATTGCTTCCATTGTAAAAAAAAAAAAAAAGTGCGAGTGCCTAAAATGTATAAAATGTTTTAGCAGTGTCTGAGGTTTGCAGTGGTGTGGTTTTCATTTATCCTCAATAATTCGTAAAATATGGATCATTTCATATATCTTGGCCAGAAGATACTCCCCTTCTATCTTTAATACTAGTTTAGAGAAGCACAACATAATTCAACATTACCTAAAATGTATTCCTTCATAATCAGTAAATGCACCAAAACTAGTCCTTCAGTGTTTGGTGCATGTGAAACTTGGAGTTGAAAAACTAGTTTAAATCTTGATTTTTGTGCATTTCAAACATAAATTCAGACATTATGTAAAACTAAACACAATGAATTTGGGCTCACTTGTTATGACATGTCACTTAAAACAAGAATAGGCCTTTTCAAAGCTAATTAATGAGGGATGACTCTGGCAATAGCCGCCACGCTGATAAAGGAGCAATAGACATAGTGAAACAGAGCCCAATTAATAATGCATTTGTGTCTGACTGTCTGGCCCCAAGGACAGGGCGACTGAAAAATGGAGGTCATATGTCCTTCTCAACTGGTCAGTGATCCCTCTGTGTCACCCACCCAGTCTTTAGTGTCTAACTCCATGAATCTTCACACTTACAAGTGCAGCATCAACAATTCTGAAATATTATAAATATGCCATTCATCTTTACATTTGCTGATGGTGTATTAATGTATTTCTACATTGTTTAACTGCATTTGCTTTACCCAAATATTCACAAATATAAGTGTGCACGTACACACTAATGCTGAGAGGGAGTGTGTAACTGTGTGTTTGCCTATGTGACGGATGGTCATGGAGGTGACCTCTCTTAAGAGCAGTCACTGGCAAGGGCCTGCATGTGACCCCAGGCCACTTAAACACATTAATCACAACCCTCTCCTTCTTGCTTTTATCAGCCCTGCTGAAAGCTACTGTCCAGCCTCCCGCCCCCCTCTCCCCCCCTTCATCACCTCTCTGCTTCAGCCATTCATAAGGCTCTCATCAACTTCAGACCACAGGTATCACTCCATCACTAGACATTTATCAGGAGCTGCTCTTATCAGCTATCAGGGCCTGAATATGGAAATGGGATCCCTGCCACTGATAAGGACGGCCTGGATTATCCCTGGCTCTCCTTCATCAGATAGCCACTGAGGAATGGTAACAGGCCGGAACATTCCTCCATTGTTTTGGGGCGGTGCTGATTGAAGAAGAGCTATGAGGGGGGGGCAGTCTGTGGAGATTTATGTGTGTTTGTGCAGCCATGTAAAGGTGAATGTTCATTAGTGGGGCAATGAAGCTGGAATAACATCCCTATGATTACAGGTGATCACTTAAATGTCTCCCTGAATTCCTTCTTTTGCACTTGCTTTACACAAAATCAGGCACACACACTCTCATTTCTCCAACATTTCTGAACTATGCATCCAAGAGGGCACTATAGCAGACAAAGCTTACAAAATAGTACAGTGACATGAAGATAGTTTTTGTCTGTCAGAGATGTAATTCAGATGACTCCACATGGAATCACACAGGTCACTCGTATGCACACATTATGATAAGCACACACAAGCCTACGCACAAAACACTCTTTCCTCAGCATGTGTTCAAACTAAAATAGGCCATTCCTAATTAGGACCTCACAACCTGAGCTGTTTCTTCAAAGGCAGCCGCTCCTGCGCTAATCTGAGGCATCGCTTCATTAAGAATTCTTTAAAGTCCCACCCAGCTGTCAAGCAAGCTTGTTGAGAGGGCCCGTTATTAGTGCGGCTAATACAGCCGGTACAAAGCTCGGTCTGTTGTTCTGTGTTGCTCCCACCCCTGAACAAACACACTCACCGACTGGGGTGAACATGCTGACCCAAGATGAGTTCGCCGGCCTCTGATGTGCTCAGGTGTGTTGACTCGGACACACTTTTACAAAGGAGTATTGACACGACTAGGAGGGTTCCTGTGAAATCCTTTACAGCAAGAGGGAGGCCCACTGCAGCTTATCTTATCAGACGCATTATTAGCTACGATTGGCAAAACTATCAAAAGAACATTAGCTAACAAAAGAGGCCCTTTCCAGTGCCTGCAATAAAGCGCACCTCTATTGACTGTCTTAGAACAGCTTTTGGTTGGGCTTTGATAAGACATAGAGGCATGCCTGTGTGTAGTTTACACACTCACCTGAGTATAATGTCACCGCTTCGCCCAGGGTCAGAATCAACAAAGGCTACTACATGTAATAATGGGCCCATATAACTCATGTTACAGATGACTGATGTTGGCTTTTATCACTCGGTGTGCAGAGCTGCTTAGGAGATCCTCTGTTGACTGTAGGTCTGTTTGTAATAATGGTCAGTTTGACCAGCATGATGGGATGTAGTCCAAACATTACAAGTTGGTTATGCAGTTATTATTATATAAAACTTAATGAACTTGAAAAGTTACTGCACTTCAGAAAATAAACTGTAATAATTATTGTTAGTGTATTAGTCAAACTATTAGTACAAATAATGTCTCATTACACTAATTTTCTACTCTCTGGTGTTGAGAATGAAGTCAATGTGAAAGTGCAAAAAGCAGCAGCTCCTTGAGTGTCCACTTCAGGCACTTCAGCCCCAGAAGTAATAAACAGATGGTTTAAAAAACAAACATGGGCTGAATAAATCATGCTGTTATTGGCACACAGTGTTTAGGGGATGAGTCTCCTTTATTTACTCATCTATTTTCATTTTTTAAAGGATAATCGTTATTATATGTGGCTGACCTGACTGATGGGCCAGTGGGGTGTAGCTGTCTGTCAGGAGGCTCGTGACCCACCTCAGCCCCAGCTCTTTGCCTGGTGTTAGGCTGGCCAAAAGTATTGGAACTGTATCTGTTAATATGGGAACTGCCATCAACAGGCTTTAAAAGTCCCCTTCGGTAAACCAATGGATGAAAACACTTTGTCCATGTTTCCTTACAACCTATGTTCTAAGTCCAGATAAACATCTTTCACTGAACATTTTTTTCAGTGTCTGGTGTCTATATCTGAAAAAGTAAGAACACCTTACTTTAAAAGCGATGTGTAATAGTTTGTGTTTTCGTTGTCAAAAGTTACGGAAAGTACCAAAATACAGTAAGTGATGCATATGTTCCAATACTTTATGCTCCATTCTGTCTGGGTACCAAGTGCACCTACCTACCTTGTCAAAAAAGACTGAGACATTTCAGATCAAGACAACAAGTTACGAGCTTATGGTATTTTGTTTGCAAGCAAGCCTGTTCTAAGAGCTAGTTACTTGTTTTTTTCCATTGTTGTTGTCTAAATGGTTGCCCAAATTCCCATCATTGGAGCATGACTGGAAGGACACTAGCTGTGGAAATGCAAGCAAGATCAAGGTTTACTGTACCAAATCGTGTCAAAGTGAAAACAAGGCAGGGTTATGACAAATCTAAGATGAGTTTTGGGCTCTAATCAAACAGTTACATTTTGAGATACTTTGGAGCATAACCAGTATGTTTCACTTACATTGACCTCCTGTTTCATGGCGGGCTGCCATAGCCATGCCCTTGGACTTTTACTGGAGTAAAAGAACTTCTCTTCTGTAAAATATTTTCAAGTCATACACAGCTTTAAGCTTGATAATGGGGCCCTGTCTCTTTTTACTGTAAAAAATTCAAATGGACAGTATTAATGACCCAGAAAGAGCTTCTGGAAAAGGCTCATTTTAGCTATTTTTAAACCAAATATTCAAATTGGCAGACTTATTTTTGGTTTTATGATATGGGTGCAAAGGGCTTTTTGGATAGTGGTGGGAGTATCAATACTATAGTGTCGATATATCAATATTTACAGAGTACTCTTTTAGTATTGATCTTTTTTAACAAAGCATCGATGCCAAATGAGTTCTTTGAAATGCTCCCTGCCTTCTCCTCCGAGTGCCTCTCTGTGTCTCTTCTCCAGACTGTGTTGCATTTCCTGCCTGTCTGTGTCTTGTGACTTTGGAGACCAATCAGACATGTCTATTCTGCCGTACCATGTGACTTTGGGGACCAGTCATAGGTGAGTAACAGATCTCAGCGGCTACACGCATATGAACCTGGCCATCCTTCTCAGTCAGTGTGGCCCCCGAGTAAATTTCAAAATTGTAAGAAAACATAAAAAGTACAATGACGCCAGATGCCAGTACCACAAAATGTATGAAGACCAAATCATAGAAACATAAAAAGATAAATATTTCTATGAAAATCTTTGATGAATTGTTATTTTATTCCTCCTTGAACTATAGTTGGACAATCTATCTCTTGTATCTGATATTTTTATGAGAAAAGTAATTGGGTATTTTTATGTGTAAGCTTGTGCTCTAATTATCTGTATTTATTTTTTTTACTTTTTACCTGCTTGCACAATTTCTAAATTACCCGGATATGTCTTTATATGTACCTGAAATGTTTTTCTTTTAAAAGCTCAATAGTCCAATATTTTACTTTTTCTTCAAAAGAATTGGTATCAGTATCCATAAAATTACATTAAAAACTATCGGCATCCTATCAAATTAAAACAATTTGGTAGCCCATCCCCACTTTTAGAGGTTCTGGTATGGTACATATCCCTGCAAAGTTCAAAAACCTAGCTTAAATGCACTGCAGGGGGAATTTTAAATTAATATTTCAGGGGGCGTAACTGAACCATTAGCTATGCCCACCAACAAAATCCATGTCAGTTATCTCTTTTTGATGTGTGCATTTTTCTGCCAAGTTTCATGGTGACACAAGTATTTTGAGTACATGAAACATGACTTTCTGTTTCATGGCGAACAGAAACTCGCCATGGCCACAGTGTTCGACATCAAGTTTTGGCTTTTAGGGTGCAGCATGGTGTGGTGGTCTTAAAATGTGTGTGAGTAAAAGTCAGGAGAATTCAACAAAAAATGATAAGAATTGTGATTAGTAACTTCCAGAAAGCAGTAACTTCCTGTCATGAGTAGGTGGTACTATGACTGAGCTAAAAATGAGATTATTTCAATGGAAACAAAAAATTTTTTAACCTTGTGTTCCGAGAGGGTCTTTGAGCCATTTTGGTGCACAGATTCCAATAATTCCTTTGATTTCAGTAGATTTCCTCACTGGTTGGAGCATCCCTAAATATCCCATTCATCTAGACCCAAGCTCTTCTTATGTTTTTTTCTGCAACATTTATTCATTCATATCAACGCAGAAAAGTAAAGACTTCGGAGCAAATGCTGACTCAATGTTTTTATTGTTGTTAGCCAGTACAAACTAGAATCTCGCCTTAAATGGTAAACAATCCAACTTATTGTTGCAATAGAAGACTACCATCATTTTGATCAGTGTGGAAGGAGTACTTATTCTAAAATGGGAAACAACTCAACAATTCTGACACCATAACCTTGTTCAATCTCCCTCTGACGCTTGCTCTGACCAGTGTATCCTTTTGCTTTGGAGACTGGGACATAATAATAGTATCTGACTTGCTTGACTCCTCAGAAAGCCTGCTGTGGGCGGGTGTGTTCATGCATGCAGACAGCTAAACAGCTTTTAATTGCGTCTCTGAATAGCTTTGGTAGTGATATCTAAGCATGTGGCAATGATTCTGAAGTACACGCAGATACTCTCAAATATTCACCAACAGTATGAAAACACCCAGAACACAATGACACATTAGGGCAAGCACAGAAAGGTTGGAGATAAATGTAGATGAGGCAAGCTCTCTGCAGGATCACAAGAGCCACAGAGGAGCGGGTGCAGACATTTGAAACATGACTCTGTGACTTTTTAAGTGAACATTATCTTGTTTCCCTAACCCCAAATCCAAAACTCAGCCCTGTTGAATGACAAGAGCTGGTGTTGGCACATCTCTGGGCTCTTGCTGGTACATCTTTTTTTTTTACTCTGTAGAGATAAGATCAAGTCCCCTGCTTGCTTCACAGAAATATCAGAAATATCAGGGATATGAAATCCTTGTTAAGCAGCTCGCTGTCACAGGCTGGGTCCTTGATTGGCAAGCCTGACAGTGCACACGCTACTCGCAGTCTTTCACACATTTAGCATGGCCCATATGCTGAACCGAGACAAGCCACATCACCATGTGACTGTACGCCTATGGAGTGGCTGTATCATGCTCAAATCTCCATTTAATCGCCAATCTCAAGTTACCCCACACTTAATAAACAGCAGATTAGTGCATTCTTTGCCATGCCTGAGACACATTTCCGCTTCACAAAGTCCCACAGGGCAGGTCTCGTAGCTGGCATAACCAGCCATGTTAAACGGTCGGGGCAAGGCATGTCATCTGCTCCTCTTGTAGCCCCCGGCTCCAAAGATTTGCTGGGTCAGTCTGCAGCCATTGTTGTCGAGTAAACTCAGCTGCCTCTGCCCTTATGCCAACATGACCCCCTCCGCATTGGAAAAATGATCTCCATAACCTTTTGTCTGGGGTTCGTCTGAGCCATGTTTGGCAATATGAGCATTGTTCTTGTACATAGTGAAATTAGAAGGAGAGAGGGAAAGGGAGAGACTGCAGGAGGTAGAGCGCAAATGCATGTTACATAGTTGAAATTAGTGTGCGGTGTGAATGACAATAGAGAGGGATGTCATTTTCAAAGGTTACTTGGGTTACTCCGCTGAGTCTGTCTGTCACCTCCATGCCTTCAGGGAGCTCTAATCACTTTACCCTATAATTACCTCCCCACAAAAGGCCCCGTTAAAGTTCCTGTAAAATAAACCTGATGCTATTGTAAAGAAAAGAGGCCCTTTCTTTTAATTACGCCCATCCATCTTAACCTTGTCTACCTGAGGTGAAGTGAAGGTAGCCCAGGTCAAGCTCCCAAAACGCTCATCTCTATTGTCTCCTGCTGCCGCCGTCCAGAGCACAATGTCAGTGCTAGCCTACTCGCCACGACAAGCCTTTTGTTGGCTGCTTGCTGGCTCCTGGTAGGATTTGCTGCTGAATGGGTTTTTTTTACAGTGACTCAATACTTGCAATTCACAATGGGAACCCAACACTGCACGCAGCACCGTTGTATGTGAAACATATGCAGTGGGTGTCTATAAAAAATTAAGTGTAAGCTCATATCATTTAACAGCTGTTGGTGTGACGTAACAGTCCTGCTCCTCAATGGACAACTTGAGGCCTGTGGGAACATTGTTTTTTTAGAGGGTGTTGCTGAATGTAGTATCCGGGATCACTTTTTTCTTTACACCTAATCCCTTGTTCTGCTGCTTGATACACCTCTGTGTATACGCCCTATGTGTGTTTGTCTGCATCCAGAGTTTAGCATGTGTGTGTCAGTGTGTCTCACAGTGTATCCTATCAACCTTGTGTGTTTAGTAAAGCACCAGACACAGTGATGCTGTGTTTAGAATCCATGTCTCTTCTCCAAAAGCTCTGAGGTGAGGAGTAGGGCCTGATGATCAAAAGTAGTGTTTGTTTTTGCTTCCTGACCCCGAGAGGGAGAAACGCCATGTCCCTGCAGAGCACAGATGAGCAAACTGCCTCGCACTGATCAGCTCTCCTGAGAGGAAAGCTTTCCCCATGTGTGTGTCTACGTATGTATATATGTGTTGTGTTTCATTGTTCCTTTTCCTCCTTATTCTCTCATTCTTCCCTATTTTTTAGTCTTTTCAGGTGCCAACGGCTGCTACCTCAAGCTGTCACTGATGTGTGCTGTCACCCCTGCTGCAGCTGGAGGAAGGAATGAAACACTCTCATATACACAAACACACACACCGGGGTAAAAATCACAGGCCTTTCAATGGTATCTGTATCACCCACTTCCTCCTCATCATCCTCCTTCTCCTCACTGCCTTCGTATCTCAGCCCACTGTAACCGACCCACAGTGCACTGCGTGCACTTTCATCTGTGCTGAGGTGGCGTGGTCGTATATTATTCATGGGTCGTGCGATCTGAGGCGCGTGTCATATGGCAGAAGTAATAAGATGGAGTACTGGTGAGGAGATGATGAACACAACACTGGAGAGAGAGACACAAGGCTCCCTCTCCCATTGCCTGGCATGGCTCGCTTCACTTTTTATACACATGTTGGTTTGCAGCACAGCTTTGATTTATCCTGAAACGGATGGCCAAGAATGGGAAAGCACAACAGGTGTTGATATGAAACAATACAAACTATTTCTATGAGTATTATATTCAAAGGGATATACCAATACTTCAAAGTTGGGTTGTATAAGATACTTGGCATCATTAGAGGCATTAGCCTCCAGAGATTTCAGTGTGCATTGCCTCTTTGAGCACAGCGAGCTGGGGGCACCAGAAGTTAGGCTGCACAGCAATACACACAGGTGCAATATCTTCTCGTAACTGAACAAGTTTAGGTAGAATGGGCCTAAAACAATGTTGGCTCAAATGTATCCTGTATAAAGATTTTAAAAAAGCACTTTATTTTTCAACCAGAAAAAGTCTGTATTTGGAACTATTGGTAGTGAGGTAACGTTATCAAAATCTCAGGGTACAGTTACACCTCAGCAATGAGTCCATGAAACAGTATCTAACTTAACCCCCCCCAAAAAAAAAAAGACTTAGGAAAAAAGGGACATTGGTATTTATTATTATTAACATGAATTGCACCTATGACACCAGGAAACCAAAATGCTCCCACGTGTCAGTTTAAAAGTTGCTGGAGCCTCCACCATCTCAAAAACGTGTCACCTGGTTCTCCCTCGCCATTTGTAGCGTCCACCATTTTTAGGCTGGTGGATCAAACCAGCGAGGATGATGGGTGCACAGGGGCTGATGATAACTGTTGTGATGAAACCAGTTATATCAACTCAGTTTTCCACTTCAACAGCTGACACAGCTATGTTTACAAGGACCACTTGTAATCAGAATTAATGCCTCATCTGAAAAAAAAATCTTCATGAAGAGACTTCCTAATGAATACAATTTTCATAACTGGCTCATTTGGAAAAAATTATTCTGATTGAGAGGGGTGTTTATGCCAATTCTCATTAGGTCAGCATTGATGAAAACGTTTGATCTGATTGTCTCCCCCCACCTTTTTTTTTTGGTCATACTGCACATGTCTGTCCCATGTGATGTCTTTCGTCTTCATTATTTGTGAACAGACAGGATCATGGCAGGAGCAGAACAAAACTGGTCTGTTCCCGAAACACCTTTTTCTTTTACTAGTACTGTAAATACAAATACAGATAATATAAGGCACAGACAAAAGAAAGTAGAATAATCCAATATTTTCTTGTGGGGAGGATTTGAAAAAAAAAAAAAAAAACAACCTGAGGTTTACAACACAGGCATACGGCAAATTTTTGATGGATTTGACCAGTGGGACGATACTCCCCTTGTCAGAGCATTTTTATTCAGATCAAATGTAGGATGCATGAGCACACACATCTGCATCGGATCACATCTTTGAGCGTCCATGTGAACAGAGAAGTTTAAATCTCTGAATTTAATCAAATTGGGTAAAAAATGCTCATGTAACCGTAGCTACTGTTTCACAAGATAAACATATTGTACCAAAAAAGTGACAGCCATAAACTTACTTGGCTGAAAAATTTCCGTTCAGCTCTTCTCTTCAATTTTTCTAATTTATCTTCAGGAAGTTGAAGAAGCATTATGGGAACTCTGGATGGGGAGTGATGCAGACTGCAGGCATATGTGAACAGCTACCCTCTGATTAGAAATGTCCCGGAACTGTTGTGACTAGGACCCACTCGTGATAGCAGTAGCTTCCAGGGTTCGTGAGCATGTGCTCACAGTTTAAACACCTACACCACTGGGTAACAAGGGACCAGATTTCACTGAAGTTTCTTCCCTCACTCTTTCAGTCTACAGAGTCTCCATCTGCATAAGTTGTTCCTCTATGTACTCTGAGCCTCAAAAGTATCCACCGTAAACAGCATGTCATCATCACTTGAGTCAAAATTGCTAATTTTTCATTTAGTTTAGTTTGTTGTTGTTGACACTGTTGTTGCCCACAGATCCAAATAGCTGATCAGGAGATAGGGACATGCTGAGGGGGAAGGATATGTAGTTGCAAGACAGAGTTAAACAGAGGCTTTCTGGGTAAAATGCTTAAAAATTATTCAATATGCCTACATTTTTACACCATTTTTGCCTAAAACTCACTAAAATACATGGAGCAACTGTACCTATCTGTTGTGCTGTATAGTCTTGCTTTCTAGCCATTGTCCCCCAGCATACTGTGCAATGCCACTACTATTACCAAGTATATAACTTATGTACTTATGTAGTATTTCCCACAGGCAGAGCTTTTACTTGGCTTTTTTTAGTAGTAGTTCTCTCTTGTACCTCATCACTGCACACATGCAAGCCACCATATTGTTATTCATTTACTCTGTCCTTTCTGTAGTAGCCTTAAAGTTGCTTACATGCTGTTTACACTGGTAGATGAAATCTGCAATGGCGTACTTTATTTGGCAAAGTACAGGTATGTATTTAATGATGGTCCAGGCTGAAAAATTAGTGACTGTTCCATTACATGCAGGAGTAAGACTTTTGACCTCCCACAATGCCCCTCAGCTTTGCACAGTGAGCAGGGGGGGTTTTTGAGGGTGGAGGGCAGGGCAGAGAGCAGACCAGCTGACCAGTTTGGGCGTATCAGGGACTAAGCCTTGGTGTGCAATGTCTGGAGGCGACATGTGGTTAACCACCTGGCCCCGCTGTTTGACCCACTGGAGTGAGAGAGAGAGAACGAGGGAGAGAGCGAGCAAGGACAGCCTGTACAGCCATTTGCTCATCAATGGAGGGCATCACCGCCACTTAACACGGCTTATTGATCCGCACAGCCTGCAGGGCCTCTGTTGTGTGTCCATTTCCTATTGATTATTTCAAGTCTATTCTTTTCGACCACTCTCTCTCCCTTCTAACCACTGCCCTCCTCTGTCTGCTCCACCTGGGAATTTTTTTAAACAGTCATTTGAAATTATAATCTGTTTGAGTAAATGTCATAATCGCCCCTAAGGCCTGGTGCAGATTGGCTAGAGAGCAGAGGTCTCAGAGGTCAATGACACTGGTCAATACTGATCCATTTGTGTTATGGCTGCGGTGGTTACTCCAGCCAAAATGGCTGACCTCAGTTTTCTCTGCTCTGTGCCATGATTTCTTAATAATTATACTGTATTCACTGGAGATGCAACACAAACTAATATCACTGACACGACAGCTGTAATTTAATTGTTATTGTTGCAACAAAGAAAGCCAGTGTGAGTGTTGAGTGTGCGTTTGTGTGAGTGAATGAAGAGTGACGCACTAGTCGACTGCTCATCAATGCTTCATAGGTTAGATCATTAGATCTAAAGTGACAGCGCTACACAAGAATGGGGAGAGGGGGTTGCTTAGATAAAGATTGGCATATTGCTATTGATTCACCATCCCTGGGGCTTCTTCTGTTACCATGGTTATAGTCAGCGGGGGTGGGGTAGGAGTATGAATCTGACACAAGAAGAATGATGTAACCATTATGAGTCTGATTTCAGAATTTTATGATCATGTTTGCTCTTAATTCCCTTAAATTTGAATGCAAGGTGCAGGCCTGATGAGTCATCTGAAATTTATGATGTGAAATTAGAGAGACTCAGTTAGCATGCTAATATCACTGCAGATAGCCATCTGTGATCCTATAACCATTACTCTCACCCATAACAACTCCTGTGCTTTGGCTATATAAGTCAAGGTTTTCATTGTGAGGGAGGATAGGGGCCTGAAAAATTCCCTTCACAGCTCATGTCGGACTGCCAAACTCCTCAGCTGTCCTTCCAAAGCAGGCTGAAATAAGAGCAGGCCTCAAAAGCGCTTTGATCTTTTACTGCCGGGGTCAGGGCTGAAATGACGCGTAAATGAGGGAGGAATGAGTTTTCATTTTGTCAACCTGTTCTGTTATTGTAAAGCTAAGGGGCCTTTGGCGTGACATGACAGGAGATTGTTTTAAGTGCCCACAGCAGTGGAACGGCTGAACATGTTTGGGTGTCAGAGCCAAAAAGCTGTTCACTTACATTACATGCAGATATTTACCGTGTCTAGTTAACAGCTGTTGGAGGGAACCTAGACAGACTGAATGAGTGCATGTGTCAGCTGATGCAAGCCTGCAGTGATGTGAATGCTTCAGCTCAGGTGTGCACATATAAATCCTTGTATTGCATGTGCATTTTGTCTACTCCCTCAACACACCTGCTGGCTGTGAAGTGCTGCACAAAGATGAATAAGATCCTTGCTTCAGTGTGATATGAGAGCAAAGCAGCAGTAGTAAATACTCGGCTAAAAGAGAGCAGCCTCTGTAGCTGTTTACGGCGCTCAGATTTCCAGAGGAGTGGAACTGGTGCTGGAGGTGCATAAAGGTAACAAAACATGATCATTATGGGATGCATTTGTACTAAATCGCTGAACATCTCCTTCTGAGTGCAGACATCTCCCACGCATTGTTCTGACTACAGAGAGAAACCCCTGGAGCTGACAAAGGCAAAGGAAAAAGAGTGGAGGGGAGGAAAAAATCGGGTGCCATATCCATTGCTCAAGTCTCGGCTTATGTTCAGTAGTTCAATATTACACCCACTCCACCCATTTTTGATTTGAACCTGACAGTTGTTTCTGAAGCGCCATACTGCATATCACAGGAAGGAAATGAGAGCATTGAATTCCACAAGATGTGAAAGGTGAAAAATGGAGAAAAACACCCCTTACCCTCCCCCAGAAATGAAAAAAAAACAGAGTGAAAACAAATACATAAATAAATAAATCAACAATAGGAGCTGCAGCTGAGAGTCGAAACATTGCAAAAAATTGCAGTGGGGAGATTTTAAATTGCGGTTGTATTAATAATTTAGCTACCTGAGACACTGTTTTTGTTCGCCATAAGGTTTGATGCGACTGAGAGAAGAGTTAAGATTAGGGAGACTTTTTTATTATTGATGCTGCGGTGCACTGCTCACATCTGGTGTTACACTACCAACCCCCTAACAGTGCACAACAATCCCCTTTGCAAAATGACTGCAACATTGTCAATTGTCTTCACAGCTGAATTGTTGGAGGCAGATGCTGTCGGGTCCAAGTTACAGAGCCTTGTGAAATTCCTACAGTTTCTCCCCAGAGTAAATACAGACAGTTTATAAGTAAACTCCTGCGCCTATTAAAGGGGAATGTGTCTTTACTGCTAATTAAATCACCATTGTCACTGTTAAGTGCCTTTTGCTGAAGCACTGTCTGAAAATTCTAAATCCTACTATAAAGATTTAAGCCTGGACTTGATGGGGTTGACTTTGAGGTTTCTGAACAAAGGGCTGCCTGGATAAATTGACACAAAAATAACACTTATAGCTTTCTTGTAACCTCAGCTAGACCTTGTAGCACACCCCATGATTCAGAGTCTTGTTATGCCTACCTAATGCCATGTCAGTACCAATGCTCACGGTTAGCATCACTCCGCCCCACTCCTTCATCAGTAACTCGGCCATGCACAAATGACCCTTGCCAGCGCACTGGGGGCTGGCGTGAACTTAATCACTTGAGCAAATTGAAACCACTCGCTCTGCAGTATTTTTACAGGGGTATAGCATACGACCTCAGCCTATGCAGACTGACCTCTGCTTTTGAAAGGATTTAAACACACACTAATGTTTTTTTGCTCACTCCATATCAGGGCAGAATTCCTAGCTTTACCCCACTTGCTGTGTGATTTACAACACTGTTGTAATCTTCTCATAGCTGACATTTAGAGGACATGGTAAAACCAGTGTCTTCAGTGTGAACGTGTTTTTATCATCGGGCAGATCCAGCACTGTTTGAAGGCCTTCCTGAGCCTGCAGTAAAGTTTTTGACCCTGATTACTGGCTCCTAACTCTGGCTCCTGTCAGCCAGGGGAGCAGGGTCAACAGCCCTGAGCAAGAAAGAACATCAGTCAAGACTACAACTGATCTGACATGGTGCAGGAATGCTGTGATTGATTCTTAGTGTCCACAGGAACAAAAAAGTATGTAAAGAGGAAGATTTTTGTCTTAATTTGAAACAAGAATCATCAGCAGGTAGACATGTGCTGAAAGATGTGGTGGTCAAACACCAAACATGACCACAAAGCCAGGTAGACAAGAAACAGGCTAGCTTTTAGCACATGTTTACCTGTTTCTGCTCTTTTGTTCTTTATCCCAGAGCTCAGGGCTGGGATGTCAGGGGTATTGAAGGACTTACACAGGTTCAGCATGATCTGCTCTCACTCAGACTTTGTCATGTCACAATGTTGTTGCACAAAAGACATACATGTTCACTCCACTTGCTTGCAGGCGTATACCACTCAAGTGTTGGAATTCCAGGGCATACAGGGGCTCCCTTATAAAATCCCCAATGAAATCCCCAATGCTCCTTCCCGCCCCCTCTTTAATCGTAAACAGGCTAGCACACAGTGCGGCCACTGCACCCTTAATACCTCCTCAAATAATAAGTATTTAGTCTTGATTTACACAGGCAGTAAAACTCTTCAAAGTGCAGGGTAATCTTTCATTAGGGATCCCAGGGACGGTGTCAGCCATATCTGTTCTTCATTACCTTTAATCACTCAGTGTTTTACCTGTTCATTTTATTGTAACAGAGATCATAAAAACACCCTTGTTAAAAAAACACCCTCCCAACTTTTAGATTATCTTGTTAACAGCTTTACAAACTGGGGCCATTTCACTTTTTCTTGGAGTAAGTACAAAGAGCTAAATCACCTTTTTGCATTTCAATGTCTTTCTTTCTCTCCACTTACCTCCCTTCTCTCTTTGACCAGAATGAATTCAAAAGTATACCATGAAAGAAATAGAGCAGCAGTAAAATGGCATGACTCAGGGATATTAAGAGAAGAGCGTAAGAGAACTGAAGCATAACTTTTTAGCACCGCTCTATAATTGACATATCACTCAGAGAGTCCCTTTGTATGAGCTTTTCAATAGCCTCACCACTGAACCATGCTATTGATATCCCAATGTAAGCCCATTCCTTGTGGTCTTTAGGTGTATTCAGAGTCCAGCCCATGACACTGACCACCGCCTGTCACTGTGACTTGGGGGTTGGGGATCTCATGCAAAGGTATTTGACCCATATGGCCTATGACCCTTAGATGATTGAAGTGGCGGCTTTCCCTGATCTGGTGCTCCGGCCTAGAGACAAGGTGACGAGTCCTTTAGGAGCTCTCTGGTTGCAGGGTTTTGGAGAGAGGGCAGAGGCACGGGGGGCACAGGCGCCGGTCTTTGTTGTGAGCGTTGTTGCAATCTGTCTGCTAGGTTAGGGCCTGAAGACATGTTGGCCAGCCATGAGAGAAGCCGAGCTGTGACCTTGAGTGGGCTCAACTGGTGTCACTATGGCTTGCTGACTGCAGGGCAACTTCTTACTCATGTAACCCGGATGACTCACTTAGTCAGTTCTTGGGTAACACGCGATCTGCTTTGTTGCTTTGGTGGACTTTGTAAGCACTGAAATCTGTTCACAATTGTTTGTGACATAATGCATATTACTTCAGGGATGTGCTTTGAAAAATTCTCCATTTCAAATTCAGCACAAAATATTTCCAGTCTTAGGTAGTTTTTGTTCTGAGATTTTAGGCACAATCATATTTAAAACCAGACCAAATCCCTTTTAGCAAGGACACATCCAGGTGTTATGTTTCACTTCAACTAATCTAATAATCTCTCTTAGTTTTCACCTTGTCCATGCCTCAAGGTCAAACAACTTTTCCCTCTTTAGTGGTCTCAAATGTTGCTATGCTGCTCCCAGGGTCATCCCTACTAATCCCCAGTTTCTCCAGTCCTGGTAGATTTCTCCCATGGGCAGGTGAAACCAGATCTCAAACCCTGAAGCTGGGCCAAGATGTCCACAGAGATAAGCATCCTGAGCCCACTCCCAGTCAGGGGTCTTAGACAAGAATTCAGAGATATATCATCACAAATCCATTAAGGCCAGCCCACAACTTTAACCACAAAGCCCAGCTGCAGCCACTACACATTATAGCCCCCACCCTGGAGTCACAAGACCTTGGTTAGAGCTACAGTACTAAACCCCTGAACCAGATTCTTCAAGACTGTAATCTCATGTACATCAGTCATATCTATCCCAGTTCTTGTGTCAGTCTCTCTAACAGTCTCTCTTTTTAAAATATTTTTTAAAATAATAAAGTTATTTTACAGCTGCTGTAAAGGAGCACTGTGAAAAACATGATAAAACTCTCAAAAAGACACTCATGTGTTCACTTCAGGTCGGCTCAAAAAAGCCAATAAATCCTTATTACCTCCCATGTTATGATGACCTATTTATGCTATATTCAGACTGGATAATTTATACAGAAGAATGGCCTGGATGGACAAATGGACACACGGTCTGGTGTCGGCTTGAGTCAAAGTTTAACTATGTGTAGTCTTGTATGTATTACACTCAAAACAACCCGTTTTTAAAGTTTAAAACTCATGAGGACAGTGCCAAAGATTTATGACTAAAAGGCTAAGTGCTGTAGAGCCATTTCTTGCCAATAACAGCTCTTTGCACTACTAATCCTTTAGGTATTTTGGAACCCATGCTCATTGATATTGTAAACAACAGACTCCCCATGACCAAGCGCTTGTCTAACCATCCTGCATGACCTTACTGTGTATTCAGTTACTTGAAGGGTTTGGGTTTACGGTTTTGCTCTTGTATTCGCATGGTGCTTGCGGCCTCACCAACCGCATGACGCCTGCATGGGAGGCAGGCGGTGGCTGTTAGCCACAGGGCGGTCGGGATGACAATCTATAGTGAATGGTGGCAGACTACACTATTGTTTGTGGTGCAACTTTGTTTGTGCAGCTCTAAAGACAGCACTTGTCTATAACAACCATAAGTGGGAGATTTGTCTCCTTGTCTCTCCACATCTAACCCCCAAGCAGCCTCTATACTGCCTTTCTCACACCAACAGCATTGTGTTTTTAACTGCTACAGTCAGCCCGCATGCTCTTGACTAGGCTTTGTGTCTACTGAGCGTCAAGGCCACAATACCCTTCAATTAACACAGCTTTTAGTGGGAAACTTTGAAACCATGATGGAGATGCATATAAACAGACCAAATCGCTTTCAAATAGGTCAGTTTGTAGGATTGGATGGTGGCTCCCTTTAAGATTTATTCTGGGGAGTTTTGTTTTATATTTGGTCCAGAGCTATATTCACTGTATTAGTGGGTTTTTTTTTATTCTGACAATAGATGTAAACAGCAAACATCCTAAGTGACTTGAGTGTCATGCAAAAGAATGATGACTTTTGTCAAAGAACTTAACTTCATTTTGCCTTTTTTACTTTGTAAATTATTGAAAATGGGTTACTTATAGATATGAATGTATTTGTAACATATGCAGTGCCTACAAAAGTATTCACCCTAGATGTTTTTGCCCTTTACTGATTTTGTAAATCAGTTGTGATTTAGATATTTTTCCCACACACACAAAAAAGCTCCTTAATTTCAAAACAGATTTCTAAAAAGTAATGTCAATTAAATAAATATATGTAATGTAAAATACATAAAATGTTCAAAGCCTTCCAGTCAGCTTTAGTAGATACAGCTATAACTAATATTTGTGCTATAACTTAACTTTATTTGGCATATGTTTATTAAACTGACATTACTTTGTAGAAATCTTTTTTCAATTTGACATTAAGGGTTTAAAATTATACTGTCCATGGTTGAGTTACAAAATCACTAAAGGGGCAAAACATCCCAGGGGTTTGAATACCTTTATACACTGTTTCAAAAAAGGAAGTTGTTGATTACACAAGGTTCAAATTTAAAATATAAGATGCCCTTTATTTGAATCTGTCATTGTGTATCTGCATACATAAAAATACAAAATGCTGTTCTCCGTATTCCCACAAGTGTAATAGAAAAGATATATACCAAAAGAACCTTCCTTATTTAAACAACCATGTCACATTGTTTCCTATTATACTTTTACACCATCCCTCTACAGTACTTTTATCCTCAAGAATTAACAAAAGAAAAACCTTATCAAAAACCATAATAGTTAACTAGAGACATGCACACCACTCATGTTTTTCAGGTAATGAACTCACCATATCATGCTCTAAGGACGACTACATATATATATTGAAAGAATACTAGGCCCTGGAAATAACTCTTATTTACACCATGGTTACTCTGTGACTTGAAAGAGCCCCTCTTAATTATTCACCGGTTGGACCAAACATTCTTTTATTCTCAACAACAAGGGCATGTAAATTTATGATTCTCAGGACAGAGCAAAGACCAGCCTGTGCATGAGCACAGCCCCCATTTGTTATCAAAAATCTTATCCAGTGTGTAGTGTATGCTATCTATTTATACTGAAGCTTTAATTATCCAGTACTTCCTGCCTTTGATGTGCGATCAATCAGCTCTTACCTGATGCCAGGAGAGGCCCGCACATGTGCACCAGGGGCATGAATACCCTTATTCCATTTCAACCTCCCCCCTCTCAGCCCTGTTGTTCTTATTGTTCCTTTTAACACAAAACAGTAACCCCCTTCTTTAATACTGACCAGATCAACAGGACAGTATACTGTGAATGGGTGCTATGATGAATAACAAATGTTATCCTTTCCTATGTCTACCAGCAACACACAAGATATCAACCTTGTTTAAAGAAAAATGTATTGTTAAAGTTTATTCTTGATCTCAGCCAAAAATACTACAATACCTACAATCTTTGAGTGTCACAGCATCGTCTCTGATTTGTGGGGTCTCAAGTTTCCATGGAAATGTCTTCCGAGCCAGCAAACAAAGGATGTCAACTGTTCAAGGCGACAATACATGTTGCTGCATTATGAGGACAGAAATGCTCAAAGTACGACATATTGCAACATCCATCCATCCATCCATTCGTCCATCCATCCATCCGTCCATCCATCCATCACATCCATCCATCCATCCATCCATCCATTTTCTATACCGCTTATCCCGTTCGGGGTCGCGGGGGGGCCTGGAGCCTATCCCAGCTGTCATTGGGCGAGGTGCAGGGAACACCCTGGACTGGTCACTGGTCAGTCGCAGATATTGCAACATTACAATAAATTTAAATGCTGTGGTGAAGATAAATGTGGAAAAGAGGTACTTAATGGGTTAAAAACTTGAAAAGCTATCATTAACAATAAATAAAATTAGTCATGATGAATTGGGGGATACATAATTCCCCCCTCCTTGTCAAAAAACATGTACACACCTTTTTCTCTGTTTTTGCACCAAATCTAATGATTTATAGTGATGAGTACTCAGGTTGCTGTTTAGCTTGGTTCCTGCATTAAAATTCTTGCTATAAGGATTTTGTAAATGTCAATGTGAAATGTGAATGGTGAATTTCACTTCTGGAACCAGTGCCACCTAAAAAGTGGGCAGGCCCTGTTGAGCTCTATTACCAGGGCCAGAATTTTGCTGCGCAATGCGGGAACTGTACATGAAATATTGAATTCCCACAAGTCTTGCTCTCATAATATGGGAAAATCCTGCTTAAAATTTGAACTTAGCAATTGTTCATAATAGTGTCCCCTGTCATGTCATAAATGTCTTCACAGTTGAGGAAATGATAGTAGGTCACAGCAGATGAATGACGTCACCGAAAGTTTGGATCATAAGAGCATCAGCTCACTTTCTCTCCCTCTCCTCACACAAAAACACACCTGTCCAGGTAGGCTGTTCGTGCCCACATTAGACTGCTCTCGCATTTGACAGACTCATCCATAATCTCTCGTTTTCCTCTCTCGGCACTCATGGGTGTATGTGTCACACGCTATTCATCCTGAAATGTTTGGAATGTTTTGATACATTTTATGAACAAGGCTTGTCTTCAAGCTAGCCTTGGACCTGTGAGAAACAGTTCATGAGTTGTAAATAAGACATTTGATGAAAACATGCTGCTGCTGAGAATGGTTGATTGTGGTCAAACCCCAAAACACGCTTCAGAGTAAGGAACAAATAATAAAACTTGAAAATGTAGTATCTAAGCATAGAGTGCTGTAATAATAATGCTGTTCTATGTATTTAATCTAATGCAATGGTAATAATCTTACCTATTTTTCTTAGATGACTGTTACCAAACTACTTTTTTCGTTGTATGTGTTTGTTGTTTGTATGGGAAAATGCCTACATAATTAACAAAGGATTCAAACTTGCCACCAGTGCATTAAGACAGTGGTTGTCAGCTGGTATAGCCTCAGGACCCACCGGTCTCTTAATGACAAATCACAACCCAAATTTCCCCAAAAACTCAGAAACCCATGTTTAGTTAATTAAAAATGTTGCACTTTGTACCTTGGATGAAAACAACATTTATGAGAACTGTCTTGTTTTACACCCCCCCTCCCCATAATAATGTGTACATTTTAACAGATCTTGAGAAAGAGCTTGAGAAATTACTTCATTATCATGGGCAAAGTAGCCTTTTCATTTCAAGAAAAAGAGATAAATGAGTTGAGATGTTGATAAAACATTTAAATTAACCCATTATTACAATAAAAGATAGTAAAATAAAATATATGGATGCATGCCCACTGAATACTTCAGTACTTCATAGACATTTTGCCTCCATTTTTTTCCAGACACACTTGCGTGACCCATCGAAAATTGCTCTGCGACCCACTTTTGGGTCCCAACCCACCAATTCAGGAACCACTTCATTTACCCTTCATACACCCTAAACAGGTGCCTGCTTATTTCCATTTCACCTCAATTGAACAGACAGCAAAATACAGAAATTTAATGCATTAAGAAACCTAAACAGCAAATATTTGCCAAAATGCCCTTAATCATAGATTTATCAGGCAAAGCATCTACAGTCACATGTCTGCCTCCAGGTCAAACATAGGGCTGATGGGCATTTTCAACACCTCATTGTTGTAAAACAACCTGAAAAGGCTTATTCTCTTTATTAGCATATTTAAAGACATGTAGACATCTCAGAGAGAAAGCTCAAAGCCTTGTTTCCTGCACACAGCATGTTTTCATTTACCAAATGAGGAGCAGAGCCGATGAAAAAATCAATAGGACAGATAAGCAACCCCTTTGCCCTCTATGTGTGACGGTGAACCCATATGTGCTCAGCAGGGTGCTGTGGCGAAACATGTTACCAAGAGACAGACATCCTGTCTCAAGCAAATATTTTTGCTCTCCTCCACAAAAACCTTAATTATTAGTGTCTTACGGTTTCTGTCAACATGTAAAAAAAATGGTCTGCACAGGAGAATGGAAAAAGCAGACAGAGGAAAGAGGAGTGCATGCTAGATAGCAGCTGTGACTAAGTGAGTGAGTGTGCAGGTTTGTAGCTTGAGGTCAGAGGTCCCATGAAAAAGCTTTAAAAAAAGGTGTATCAAAGAAACCAAGGATGGAGAATGTATACATGTACAGTCTGATCCATCATAGCCCATGCTTAGGGGTTTCTGTGCAATATGTTCTCCATTACATAGCCCAGGTGATTTCTGTCCGTCTCCCCTCAGAACATGATCTCCTCCAGGCCACGGCCCCCGTCTCGTTAAAGCGGCACGGACCCGGCGTGGATTGAGTTTAAAAGTAATAAAGGAGCGGACCTGCTGGCTAGGTGAAAAACCCGCTATCAGATTCCTAAGAGCAACTTTCTTTTCATGTGCAGACTGCATTCAACGAAGCATTTAATTCAACAAATCCATGGTTGTGATCCACCAGAAACGGAGCCGGGGTTAGTTCAATTTGTACCAAACGATCTCCACATGATCAAAGCGCGGCCAGCTCTCCCCAACATACTGCTTAAATTAGACTAACACCAAAGTCTTTGGCTCTTGGACAGTATTTGGAATGTCTTACCAGCAGAGAAATTCTTTTGCACATATGGTTTCAATAGGCCCAGGATGCCAGCTTCACATCTTTAATAGGCTGACAGGGAACTTTGGTGCTAACTCTCTGACTCCCAAAAGTTCTTGGGCTGTCACCCGCAAAGGATTTTTTCCCCCATGTTCCTTCCTTTCCTATTACCAGGCGCTGAAGAGAAATGATAGTGCAGTGGAGGGAAGGGGTTTTTCACTTCCTCTCGCTGCTGCAGACTTCATCCCTCGCTGTGAGACTGTCACTTCTTGGAGAGTGTGTCAACCGCAGTAAGTCAGACATCCCTACAGTCTACTAGGAGAAACTAACCAAAGTTACCCTGACCAGACCCTGTCCTCCTCTGCTTGCTCTCCCTCAGCATAAAGCCTACTAAGCAGAGCTTCAGTTTTTTTGTACAGGGCCAAGTTTTTGTCAGTCAAACAGCTGGTCTGGGTTTGTGTGTGTACTCATTATGTGAGCACACATGTATGTCTTTGTAAGCAGATAACTGATGTGCATGTTAGCCATCCTGGGTCAAACCCTTCCTTTTCCCTTTCTCTTGTCTACATCTGCAGGGCATGTGGTGCACAGAAAACACACAAACAGCAGCAGGAGAAAACAGGGGCGCGGTTCTCGTGTGCCTGCTGGATATCGAGCACTCCCTCGGCATGTTGTAAAAGCCTCTCTAATATCAGTGTTATAACCAGAGCAGGATCCAGTCCTCTTGTCACCATAGTTGGAGATACCATTCCCAGCGTATGCGTGTGACTTGTTTGGATTAGGGGATGTCACTGGCTTTACAAATATAAATGGAATATCAAACACACAGTCGCAAATAGATGATATTTCAACAGCTGAATTGACTTTAGACTCTTGGGAGAGTTCAAATGTGACATTTTCCTCTGTGTCTGTGCTTTGTAACAGGGGGAATAAAAAAATGTGGAAAGTAGAAGCAGCAGGGAGTTGGTAGGTAGGTTGAGGGTTGGGGTGTCTCTCTAGGAGCACATTCGGGCTTCTCAGCTCTATTTCTGTTCTAGTGTAATTAGCCTGTTCCCAGAAGACTGGGCTAGGGATTCAAAACATGAATACATGCTTGTTGGCATGTCACTCCATGACTTCTTTAGCAGAGTGAGATTTCCATTTGTGTGTGGGGGTTGTTTTTCTTTGAGCACTCCCATTATGTGTTGCATTAAATCATTTTTACACTGTCATATACTATACTGACACAGTTTGAGTTTGTGGACATGTCCTCTTAAGTGGCTGCTATTATGATGTATGTAGTATGAAATATACCCTTAGTTCTTTATGCACATGCTCTGTGAATACATGTGTTGATCAGCATGAGTTTAAATTTGTGAGTTTTCTTTTCCTGAAATTCTACAGTTTGCAACATCTTTTACAATCTAATGACACTATCCATGCCTTCATAGCCCTTGCAGAGGCTTTCTAGCGATCCTGGAATTTGGGTGACTGTCCAGGGCATTTACAGACTAAATCCACACCAGTAACACTAATCATAAACATCATTTTCAGTCCATTCTTCATCGTTTCTGTCGCTGGTGGCTAGTGCTGTCCACTATTTTGATTTGTTTATGGGCTGTGACAACCAATGATAGACTTTTCCATCGTTATGTCATGCTTTGACAAAATTTCCATGTCTTTTCTCTCAGTTCATGCAGGGGACAGCCTGAATATCTCACAAAAGAGGGAGCGAGATAGAGAGCCTGTGATGTGACCCTCTGTGTCACTACGGATAGGAACTGCTTTGAATGATGGAAAAAACAGCCAATTCAAATAAGTGGAAGGAGTTTTTTTAAAAAATGTGAGTATTTTGAAGACTTTTGTCACAGACTGATTATTCTTTTCACTTGTTGGTCCCTACAAGATAGAAGAACATGTTTGTGAAAAAAAAGTCTGAGTCATTATTATTTACTATGTCACACATAAAAAATCTCTGCAATTCATTAAAAAGAATCAAGTGACATAACTACAACCCACATATTCTTGAAGCCGAGATTGTCAAACAACATTTTTGATGTTTTACAAGCTTTATGAGACAATAAGTCCAGGCGAGACAAAATGGCTCAAAAATCGCTCAGGGCTTAGAGGGTTAAAATAAACTCGTGCCTGCTCTGATGAAGAGAGTCCTTGAACTGCTGTGTTCATGTGAGTTACACCTGTCTCTAGTTTAGTAAAAGCATGTTGTTTGGCAGGGTTCTCCTTGAAGAATTACTTTTCTTGATAGTTTCCTTTCTCTGCATCACTACAACTCATTACATTCTTGTCCTTTACCTTGAAGAAGGAAAAAAATGTTGTCAACATTTACAGGACATGAAGGTCATGCCAGAATGATAGTCAGTCTGTTTGTGTATTTACTGTGCATGATATTCGCTTTTCCAGAATGCTAGATGCTGACATCCTTGCCTGCCAAACGGAAAAACTAGCAACATTTTTCTGGCTTTTGTTAACTTTCTGACTAGTGAGAGATGCATGGAAATACCAATGTTTGCACCCCTGTCACAGATCCAACATTTGAAGTATGTATTGAAAAATTCAGTGTATTTGGACGAGTTCTTCTTCACTGTGATATACAGCCAGTTTTTTTTTCATATATACTAATAATGTCGAAAGCGAATGTTTTGTTTGTTTGTTTGTTTGTTGTTGTTGTTATTTTTGATAATGATGGGTAATGCTAACATTCATGCAAACTTCTGTTCATTTTGAACAGTATTTAATAGATTAACTTTGAAAGAAAGCGTCCCTGTAAACTGATTTACAGCTTAATGGTTAATGGAATAAAATTTTTAAACAGCTTTGCCCATCTCTGTTAAATGGAAACAGGTTAGAAACATGACTGGGAGTTCAAAAAAGACAAATTGGATAGCCTGAGTTTGTATGATGTAAAGATGTTCAGGGGTTTAAGCAAATTGTGAAAGACTGTGCTGACAAGATCAACCCCTCCCAACTATTCTGAAACAAAAATATGGGGTTTATATGCATCTCTCAAAGTATGTAAATCCTTCCTGTCAGTTTCAGATGATGTGGTCTCCAGCTGAAAGTATTTGTTCACAGCAGTAATTTATGCATAAAGTGGCTTTTGTCAGGTGGCAACAAAGCAATTTTGATAAATGCTTCTTAATTTACTGTCACGTACGTGAAATCAAAGTGAGACATTTACAGGCTGTGCACTGAGCAAGACCAGAGGAGGGGGCTCTTTGGTGAAAGTGAGCATAGCCCCCCTGTTTAATTTCTTGTCTTTGGAAACTTTGGCTCCCACCCCACTTTTCCAGCCCTGTGGGTTAATCAGAGGCATAAAGGTCACTATGTACTTCTAGTGACTAACGACAACATGATGTGCAGAGAAACAACGCTGACAGTTTGAAGTCATTAACCTGGGAGCAGGAGGGTCCATTTCTTTAGGGAAGATTGATCAGATCCAACACAGGATGAGACCTATTTTTGCCTGTGTGCGATGTGTTGTGAACTTCTGTCAGCTGTCCTTTGAAAATTATAATTTTATGTTCTATTTCCTGACCCAGACAGGAGGAATTCACAACTCAGACCAAAATAGTATTCAGTGAGCTTTGAGCCATGTGTTAAATCCTAAGTGTTTAATGGCAAAGTTTACTCCAGGCAAGTTGTTAGACAAGTTACTTTAGACAGGTTGCGTCTGTGTTGTTAAAGGCACAATCCAATTTCACCCCCCCCAACATGTGTTGAGCCTGGATGACATGCTCCTAAGGAACTCCTTGAGAAATGCACACCCTCTTGAAAAGAGAGAAAAGCTGGGCTAACATGCCGATTCACAGGCTGACCTCTGACGCGACCCCTCGCCTGTTTGCTGACATTTTCGCAATGGACGCACTTGAATGAAAAATCAGGGGAGGAGAAGGAAGAAGAGAGAAGTAAGAAAAGAGGAGGGGGGGAAAGGGAGAATGCCGTTTTCTGATGGATGAGATCTTCTCCTGTTACAAACAGAGAGAACACAGCTGTGAGGAGCTGTTAAGTACACGCAAACAAGCCGTCTGCTTCAGACAAGCCTGCCGGGCACCCGGCCCCACATCCCACTTGTACAGCTCTGACACATGATCACAGCCAGACAATGCATGTGGGAGCAGAGCATGCACCACTAAAAAGTGCGAAATATTTTCAACTAGAACAAAAAACAATCCCCTCTCAATACCGCTGGGACCCCTCTTGGTATTAATTCAGCTTGTTTCTCTTTGTCTTGTGCTGGTTTGTGTTCTGTTAGGGAGAAGGAAGAGTGAAAGGAGAGAGTGGGGTTCGGTGGTTTAGTGACTAGGAAATAGGTTAGGAATGGGGAGAAATGTAAAGAACATCTGCTACCGTGACGGTGTCACACTTTGTCTAATGTGTTTTGAATAGGCACGGCTGTCTCAAGTTGTGTGAAGGGAAATCTCTGATCCATATGCTGATTAAGAGAATTAATGTGGGACTTTTTAAGCGGTACCCACCACAACTCAATGGAGACGTTCTCTTTTATTGCGGTCACAGCAGAATGTAAATTATAATATCAAGTGACACTTGCAAAATACATTAAAAATGTCTTCACATGTGCTTTTTTAACTTGTTATCCCACTGCGACAGCTGTGCTGTTGAGGTGCAAAAGCAGAAAAAACAAATAAGTTGCATGCAACAGTTTTTTCAAAAGTAATATCATGAGCTTTCTCCCACAAATTGTCACACTCCTTCAAACATTTGAGCCTCAACAAGCTGCAGCTTTTTTGGATGCATGTGACTATCATCTCCTCTGTGACTACAGAGGGGACCCATTAGTCACTACCATACAAAAAACTGGAAGTGATGTAATCCTTTTACTTGCGGCAAACCACAAGTAAGCTGACAAAGTTTTTAAACTTTTACATGCTTCCAACCGACAAGTCGTGTAAAGTGGTGTGGGTCAGTAGTCAATTGTAGCATTAGGAACATGTGGCATTGTGTTAGGCTGAGTCATGCCTCAGATTCAAAGGATAATGGAGATGGTTTGCTGATAGATGGATGTTGTGGTGAAATCTTTAGCCCAGAGACAAACCCCATCCTTTTATCAGATTTTTACTAATAATTCAGAAGTGTTAGTGATTGAAACTTTAAACTGTTTGTGTAATGGGGTAATGGTTTCTCTGTGTATGAGTGTGTATGTGTCATATTAAGGGTAGTGCTGATGCAGCAGTCATCACTGCAGTGCCACAGCTGGTTGTGTTTTGGGTCTGAGTCCTTTTCTATCTTACTCAGTCTGAACTGTGAACTTCAAATGACATCTGTTGTGTAAAGTGGTAGGACTATTATTGGCCATATATAGTGCTCATTACAAACCAAGGACATGAGGTGGATCATAGGGTAGCATGCACGGGATACATGTGTGCATGAATGCACACTATGAGAGGCAGGAGAAACAAACAGAACAGGAAAAGCATGATATAGTATTGCTCAGATTGTGCTACTAACATGAGTTTTTAATGCACAAGAATGACTTTATCAAAGTGGAAACTGTAAGTACATTTTTTTGTAACATTGATATCATGAGTAAACTGCAACCTCAGCTGTATCACCCGCAAGAAGCAAGTATCACTGCATTTGAACTATTAGAAAAAACTGTCCTACTATACATATAATGGATGTATCATCATCCTATATATAGACCTGAGCAAAGGGTGAAAGACCTCTCCAAAAGAAGAGGACACACAAAGTGAGGACAAGCTGCTGTCAGCAGGTCCAGGTCCGGGTCGCAGGATGCACTATTGTTAAGTGTCTCCATTTATCACAGGGCTCAGGTTAGAGAGCAACCTGTACTTCCTGTATCCCAGCACTTCACACTCAGCTGAGCTGTTCTGCAGGTCCATCACAAACAAAGGGAACCTTTGCACGGCAAACACTGGGGCTCTCAAATGAAAATAAACACACACATGTAGGACTTTGGGGGGGGGGGGTAACTGTAGGAGGAAATACATTTATGTCAATAGCGCCCACTGTTATTTTTCCACAATGCAGAGTGCTATCAGTAGCTACGTGCTGTTTGGGCTGCTGTTTGAGCATTTAAGGTGATGAAGGAAATCCAGGTGAGGCATCCCTTTTGCTCTGATGGCGTCACGGTGCTGGTTGCCTGCTGACATGACATGAAGCACAGCCTGGCAGTGTCCTCAGTGGATAAAGACGGCAGAAAAATATTGAGGTCATACATGGAAACAGAGCAATGCTTCTGATAAGGTTCTGGTGTATCAAGGGTATGAGGCTCTGAAGACTGGGGTTAAAATGATTCCAGAATATAATACAAATATGATACAAGTGAAAATCAAATTATATCACTAACTGTTGTGATTAACCTAAAAGAAACAACTGACTGGCGAGATACCAAGTCATACCAAGCTTCAAGCTGAATGCTTGTTTGTGGACATAATTTAGTTGAAGCAACCACAAGCATTTAAGCATGGCAAAGAGATTAGCGTGGGTGGTAGCTCATGGTACACCAACCTTGAATAATTATGACACTATGCCTAATAATCAAATTTAAAAATCAGCATTGACTGAATGATGTGGCTGATGGTGACAGCGGGAAAGTGTCTTACTCCCCTTTCTCCAAGCCTTGTCCATGTTGTTCGAAATTCCAGGGTAAATGTAGCCCAGCTGAAACTCTGGAGTTTAGCTACTCTTTAAATACAAAACTGAAAAAAAAAATTCAATTCAGAGTCTACAAGTGTATTGAGACATGGATATGTAACACAGTTCAATATTTCATTGTGATTTGTGTCATCTCTAGTGGCCACTTCAAGATGACACTGCCCAAAAATCAGCTGTTGGATTCTCTACTACTGTAGCGTGACTAGTACAACTGAATATTAGCTTGTGGCTCCATTAGCTAACATTTTAGAACAACTTTCCCTACACTAGATAGCAAATATGACTAACAAATATTTCCATTATTGGTTATTCAGAAATGAATTCGAAAACAAAAATTTAGGTTTTGTCTAGAGTTGTAATATATATTTTTATATTTTATTTAGTTTTGGTAATATTTTTAGCAATGAAAAAACATTTGAAACATTTTTAAAGTAGTAAAGTTTTTGGGATTTGTTAATCATTTTTCACTGGAAATGGCAGAAAGTTGATGAAACCAATTTAAACTTATGGATTAATGCATTTCAATCCTAATTGAACTTCAAAACATCATGATAAATGGCTCTTTTTTGAGAAGGCATGCCATGTTACAGTAGCAACAGCACTGTTAAGGTAGGGAGATATTAGTGTTACTCTGGTGACAACAGTAGCTTCTCTGAACTTTAAATTTTTATTCAAATTACTAATGAATTACAAAAAAAAAAAAAAGTTATATGCACACCCAAAATATGATAACTTGGGCCATACTTCAGCCTAAATTTTTTGGCCTAAATGTGTCTAAAAGTTCTGCACAGTACTGTTTATCAAAGTTTTGACAACTTTCTTTTAGAAAATATTTAAAAACTAAACATGTTGTTGTACTTTAGAGATTAATTTGACTTGAAACAAGTTAAATGTGCCTTATTTTTGTGGAAGGTGCTTGATGTGAAGTCATCACCACAGGAAAGAGCGGTGCCCTATATGGCTGTAGTTGACTCAGATGATCTTACAGGTGAAGCCAAGATATGTCTGATGTTCTTAGTGTATTCCTCCTTCATCCTGAAAGCCCATCAATAAGACAACTCAAAAATACACACCGAATCTATTCCTGATCATTTGGAGATGGATATTCCTTCATTGTTACTTCTGGTCTGTGTAAGTGTGTGTATATTGAATTAAGTTTGTTGACTCCCAGTGATTCTACATCTGTTTTCATGCGCAGGGAAAGTTTTGTTCCACTCCACTTCTCATTAGTCATCTTGTCTTAAACTCCCTGTGAGCTCTGCCAAGCAGATTACCCTGAATGAGCTTTTGCTCTGCCTGTCACTCTTTCTCCTCCTCAGCATCTCTGTATCTCTCTTTTTGTTTGTCTATCCATGCATGCCAACGTGTGTTTAGATGAGGCTCGTGCTGCTTTGACATACTTCTATTTAGAATTATTATGGTTTGATTTCATTTGACAAAACTTTTTTTTTCTCTCTCTCTCTCTTTCCCTCCAGTCACTTGAAAGAAAACAACAGTGCCCCCTCTTTCTTTTCTACATATTAATTCAGCTTAATTTAATTTGAAAAACATCTCCAGCAAGTTTTCCTGGCACAACCTTTGAAGTGACAATATGAAATAATAAACCCTATTAAATATAAATCACTGGGGCAATGTCAGCCTCGCTATGATTCCTATTTGATTTTTCGAGAGAGAACACATGTGATCGCTCTCTTTTCCATTTCCCCCCCACCCTCTATCCCACTATTTCACCTTTAATTGAATACGTTTCTGTTGTTGTTGCCAACCAATCCCCTCAACCCTCCCACCCACCCCCAATCTACTTCCTCAAGCACGTAATGCATGCAGTAAATAATTCAAATGAAATTAATTTTACAGAACCTTGTTTCCACTAAGCATGCCAACATCTGTTGTCGAGTCACAAGTTTACATTGTTGGTCATTACTTTCCACAATGAGCAAAATGTTTTATTAAAGCCCCGTGGGAGTCCCTCTTGGATCAGGCAGAGACGACGGTGCTACTGACTGAACCCTCCCTGAACTCTGACAATCAAAGATTGGCTGTGGCTCTTTTGGGGCTTGACTACCGCCTCGTTTCCCAAAACGGGCTGGGACTTAATGTGATTGAGGTATTGGACAGCCTCAGTCCTTCAGGAAATCGCTGACCATAATGAAACAGAGCTTTGCTGACTTTTGAAGTGATGTAGCGCTTTTGTTCCTCACAAAAGAGTAAATCTCTCATCTGCTGTTGTTTCACAAGGGCCCATAACACTGCAGATGTATAAATACGCCTTTTATTCTGTTGCATCTAATTATCATAGCGCTATACTGGCGGCATAATGTGAAATGATAATTCTCAAGTTAAATTAGCAACCATTTAATCTATTGTCAGCATTCAACATGCAGTACACATATCTGTAGCCTTTTCATGCTTTCATTTTTCCCTGTGTAGTCAAGCTGTATTTGTGGAAATTAATGATATTTATTTTTGCAGAGGGATGGACCTGCATGTAAGTAAATAATATGTCTGATACATGTGTGTGCACATCCCAGTGTGCATGAGGAGAGGCACAAAGCATACCCCCTTCACTTCTGGCAGGAACGGCACAGGATGTATGCTGTTTATTTGCATTGGTCCAGATTTAAACAGCTCTGCACTAGCAGCCGTAGAGCAGAAAAGCACATTGTGTATTCATCAATTTTAGTACTCATGGGGAGAGTAAAAATAAGCAGACTGCTATACATAAATCATTAAGACACAATCAAAAGCAAACACAAAATATACACAAAGTTGCACACACGCTGAGCTTGTGGCGGTGGATGGAGTTGTGAGTGCAGTCTCTGAACCTTCAATCAACGTTCCAGTTTTATTGGTTACTGTCGGAAATGTTTAAACACTAAAGTCTCCACAGACCAGGGCTCTAACAGAGCAGAAGAACAGGAGCAGAGACAGGCTGTGGGTGTTTCTGGAAGCACCTTTTCTCTGTAGACCTAGCTGTAAAATGTGAGGGGACCTAGGACACACCCCTGAGGAACTCTGAAGTGGTTGTAGCCACCAAGGGGCCCTGATAGTCCTGCTGCTTCTGGGCTCCACCGGCCCCCGAGCAGGTGACAGAGACTCGTCCATACTCTGGGCCTCTGCCAGTAACAGATGTGCTTAGTCAAATGACTAATTGAAAACCTAAAACAAAATCAGCAGCTTGGCTATTTGGCCTGCATAATAACAGGCCTGCACTGATAAAGGGAGAGGGAGAAAACACACACACCCCTCTCATCAACGGCGCCATTAACAATCATGAGCAAAGATGAAAACAACGCTTGGTTTATTCGGCAAATGAAAGCACATAACTAGATGCTGTCCCTGGAGTCCATTTCCAATTTTAATAATACATCAAGGAGCATAGCTGCAGCAAATGTTACTACGTCGAGAGCCAAAGCATACCAAACTACTTACAGCTACAGCATAGGGAGACAACTCCCAGGGCTAAGAATTTAGCAAATGCATAAAGGTACACAACATGATAGCTATTAGCTAAATTAAAAGAGCCATTACCAGAGTGGTGCCTGGAATCACTTGCCAGTTAAAACTACACACTAAAATTTTCATTTCAGACAGAAAATGTCTGCTTGTTTGTTTTTCCCCCACCTCATCTCTTTCCATCTTCATCGTGAAAAGCATGCAGCCTGAGCTTGCCTCAAATTATGTACATGAATAATAAAATACCTTCTAATTAAAAACTGTTGTTAAATATGCAAAAATCTAATGATAATGAGATTGTGCAATACCTTGGAGTAAAGCGCATTATAAATTACTTAGAAGTGCAAGTCGGCCTGACCCAAACATTGCATTTTGAAGGCTACTTGCAATGTTATGTCTGGGGCATATGGAGTGGGGGTTTTAGTAAACTGTGTTTAGGTCCGGCTCTAACTGTTCATGTACGTATACATGCACACATATGTCTGTGAGTGTGTGAGTCTGGCATTAGCATGTGTGTACACATGCACATATGAGTTTGGGTATTAGGGGAGGGGGCTTAAATATATGTATGTATGCAAATGCAAATGGTGTCTGCCTCATTGATTCTTCGGGGGAAACGTTGGCACTAAAGCAAATGCTTTATTTTTGTTAAATTATAGGTTCATTTTGCAAAAAAGATCGAGTTATTAGGGTCTTGTATGATATATATTAAACACTGCCGTAGCTGCTTCCACTTCTACTGATACTACCGTTTATATAACACTTACAGGTATTGTCTATCTGTTGTAAAACACATTGTCAAAATGGCTATCTAGGTGGCAATTATTTGCATGTGGCAGCTAAGCAAATAAATCATCACACCACTAAACAAATCTGTCTTTCTTCCTCTGCTTGCTTTGTTTGTTTCACAACATCAATCATAGCGCTTTCTCTGTTGTCCCTCTGATTGAGTTGTTCTTACAGCTATATGTGACAAAGCCTTTATGTTCACAAATGCTGTAAATAAAAATAGAATTCCTTACAAGCACATTTACATGAGGTTTAAAGAGAGAAGCAGAAAATCAAGAAATGAGTGTTGTCAGTTGGCAAGAGACTCGTGCGGATCCATAAAAAAGCAATGAAATTTTAAGTTGGCTTATTGTTATTCTGCTACCAACAGTCATGTCCAATTTTGTTATCATGAGAAGGAAATAATAACTTTCCTTTGAGGGGAATAATTTCACAGGTTTAGAAGTAAAGAGGAGAAACATTATTTAAGATAGTTGTGGAAAACTGACATGCAAACATGCACACACCACCCTTTCTTGTCATGTGTTTATTGCATTAAGATGCATTTTGGAAACACATTTATGTAGATGAGAGTTACGAGCCAATTGGAGGCAATAATATTCCTGAGCTTTATGAATTCACTTGACACATGCAGAATAGAGTCTGTATTTAATATTCAGCAAAATAAGAGCTCCCTCTGATTGAAAGGCTTGCACTGCATGTTGTCAAACATGATTGCTCCATCCTGGGCCAGCCGGCGTAGGGAACAATGTGCATATTTCACTCCCAGTCAATAGGCCTCCACCATGTTTATTAAAATTTTAACAGGACTTAGGGCTTCACAGGTTCATCAGCTATTCAAAAGCTGCTGAACAAATCAGCTGTCATCTCTCCCTTGCATGTTCCCGGCCCCCTCCCATGTCCCTGACCTTCCCGGCATTCAGAGTACGCTGCTGTTTTAGATGACTTTCCACCAAGTCTTTATGGCCAAATAAATAGCAGCATGTGACGCTATCCATCACGCATTATAATCCTGATTGTTTTTATGTTTGAACCATAAACAAATACTTGATTATGGGGAAAGGGTATAAATCAGGTGACATTATACGAGAAGGCAATCCTGCCAGTGAAACAGTCATTTAGATTAACGAAGCAAGTGCCTCATACATCTATGCACGTGCACACACAGACAAACAGACTTTCAGGAGGCAAAACAGGCAATAATACACTCACCGGCCACTTTATTAGGTACACCTTGCTGGTACTGGGTTGGACGCCCTGTCTTAACTCTTCTTGGCATAGCTTCAACAAGATTTTGGTGCCATTCCTCAGAGATTTTGGTTCATATTGATATGATAGCATTGCTACAGATGTATCAGCTGCATATCCATGATGTGAATCCTCCATTTCCACCACATCCCAAAGGTGCTCTATTGGGTTGAGATCTGGTGGCTGTGGAGGCCACTGGAGTACAGGGAACTCGTCATGTTCAAGAAACCAGTTTGAGATGACTTGAGCTTTGTGACATGGTGCATTATCCTGCTCGAAGTATAGCCATCAGAAGATGGGTACACTGTGGTCATAATGGGATGGACATGGTCAGCAACAATACACAGGTAGGGTGTGGCCTTTAAACCATGATCAAGAGGTACTAAGGGGTCAGAAGTGTACCAAGAAAATATCGCCCACACGATTACACCACCACCACCAGCCCGAACCATTACTACAAGGTAGGATGGATCGATGCTTTCATGTTCTGATCCTACCATCTGAACGTCGCAGCTCAAATCAAGACTCAACAGATCAGGCAACATTTTTCCAACCTTGTATTGTCAAAATTTGGTGAGCCCATGCGAATTGTAGCCTCAGTTTCCTGTTTTCATCTGACAGGAGGGGCCTGTCAGGTCTGGTCCGGTCTGGTCTTCTGCTGCTGTAGCCCATCTGCTTCAAGATTGGATGTGTCAGAGATTGTTTTCTGCATACTTTGATTGTGCGAATGCTTATTTGACTTATTGTTGCCTTTCTATCATCTCAAACCAGTCTGCTCATTCTCCTCTGACCTCTGACATCAACAAGACATTTTTGTCCACACAACTGCTGGTCACTGGATATTTTCCCTTTTCTGACCATTCTCTGCAAACCCTAGAGATTGATGTGAGTGAAAATCCCAGTAGATCAGCAGATTCTGAAACACTCAGACCAGCACCAACAACCATGCCAAGTTCAAAGTCACTTAAATCCCCTTTTCTTCCCCATTCTGATGCTCAGTTTGAACCTCAGCAAGATGTCTACATGCCTAGTTGCTGCCATGTGATTGGCTGATTACCTGTTTGTGTTAATAGGCAACTGAAAAGGTGTACCTAATAAAGCGACCAGTTAGGACCAGGAAAGTTATGATATAAGTACAAAGAGTAGAACAACTTGTCCCTTGAATTCAGACACGACAGCCATTCACTTTACTGTTCTAACATCTATGTGTACATTGTTTAAGTGTTTATGCTGTGTCTAACCTCCTCTCTCATCTGGGAATCAATGCTTTCTTTAGTAATTTATTATTGTCCTCTCAAAGCTGCTCAAGTGTCTTGGCTTTCTTTATCAAACAGTGTAAGCACACCATTGAAGTGAAAACTTGACACAACAATGTGGTGACGTCAAACAGGCTCATCCAGAGTCAACTGTGAGACTAGAGGCCTCTTTGATGCCAGAAATGCAAGGCAGCGTGGAAAGCATGCTACCGCTTTTAGTGTGGTAGGATGAAATGCTTGCGTGTATGCTCTGTATACATATAAAGGTGTGAGAGAGAAAGACAAAGAGGAAGAAAAGAGGAGAATTTGTGTTCCTTAGTGACTGAGTGAAATTGGATGTGTGTGCGCACGCATGAAACTCATTTTACCCCGCTTTCAACTCACATCCTTCATTCAGCGGATAAAGTGAGTGAGAAACTAGCAGTTCTTTGGCAAATAAAATCTGGTTCATGCAAAGCCAGTATTAATTTGGCTTTTCCGCTGGAATGAAATGTTTTTGTTTTGGGAGGAAATTGCCTTGAGCAGTAATGAATTTCCCCCCTCTGCGCTGTGTGGCACCATAATTTAGCAAAGCGATAGATCACATAGGCTGACGATTTGAGTGTGCATATATTCTAATAGAAAGCTGATAAATATTAAATGTGCAACATTTAAAAGAGCCTCATTTTCCCAGCTTTTAGTGCAGAGAGAGCAGAATTTTTCATAATGGCTGCTGGCAACATGAGACAGAGAGGAGAAAAAACACAACAAGCATTATTGAGGCCAATATTTATTCCCATTTATTTATCCAAATGAGTCTGTTAGCAAAAGAGATATCAGAGAGGCAGTGAGTATTTAGTTTTGCAAAGCACAGAGCTCTTTGGCATATGACAATACCCGCTGCTGCATTTCAAAGCATCGATCACCCGTCATCACAAACCCGTTGTGATTTTGCCTTCTTCCTTTTGTGTTGATATGTTTATACAGCCATTCTCATGTCGTCGTTGTGATCAGTTCATGCTTTGGTATGAAGTTACAGTCAAAATATGCCAGCGTTTGTCTGCTAAAACAGCTCTCAGTTGTCTATGAGCAGGAAAAAAATGCCTTCAAAACATGTCAGAGTCTTTTTTTGTTGTTTGGAAATTAGTTTTAGACCCGAGGATGTATTTGGAATGCTTTGGTGTGTTGGCATATTCCTTTTCATGTCATCCTTGTGGTTAAACACATTAACAAATCAACACAGTTGCTTTCTGGATGAACAGCTGGAGTGTCAAAAACAAAGTAATCAAAGCAGCTGCAGCAGCTTTTGTGATTGTTTTCTGTAGTAATTTCGCACATGATTTTGGAATGCTGCTCTACAAAGTTGTGTTGAAACACCGATTTAAAGGAGAATGCTGTTCAATTTGAGACTTTGTTGCTCATTTTAAATACACAGTTTGAATTACAGACCAGAACAGAATGTTGGAGATATTCTACAATAACAACAGTCGGGTATGTCCAAATAGAAATGTGCACTGCATGGTTTGATTTGAGTTTGTTTTGTTAGTAAAATAAGTTCCGTTCAATTAGATTTGATTATGTTTGGAGGCAACAAAAACAAGCCACTGCCAAATCTGCAAGGGAAGCAACTGTTTACATGATAGCAGAAACTGATGATTGCCATAATGTTATCCCTTTTTATGAGATTCATGAGAAAGTTTGAAAAAATGATGACTTTCTTTCCATAAAATAAAAATGACAAAAATGCCTTTCCTTTTTGTTTCTTATTCATCTATGACATTAAGTCAGCTTACTTTTAAAAGTGGTGTACAGCACAGAAGTAGGAATGATGACTACATCTGTTACCCACAGTAACCTTTGGACATGCACAGCACTAATACACAGAGGTGTGGGCCCAAGTCACGCGACTTGGACTCGAGTCACAATTTTGATGACTTTGGACTCGACTTGACAATATCATCAAAGACTTGCAACTCGACTTGGACTTTGACATCAATGGCTCGGGACTTGACTCGGACTTTAGTCCGATGACTTGAAAATACTTGAAATTTTCAGTGAGTGTGTTGAGTAAAATATGCTCCCATTCAAAGTATTCAACCAACGCAGTGATACTCAACCCGCGGCTCTCGAGCCGCATGTGGATATTTAGTGACCAGTTGCAGCTCTTTTAAGCCTTACTTTTAAAAATCCTCCCGAAATCCTCTATAAATATAAGTCCACACAAAGAAGACAGACTTTTAGCCATTTGGAGGCCCAGGGCAAAGACCAATATGGGGACCCTCCCCCTTTAGCTGAAAGCAATAATAATGAGAGGGAAAAAACAGAAAGCATAATTTTAAGTTAACAGAGTCACAGAACTACAGTAAATGTCAGAAAAATTAAATATAAATACCCAAACAGACACCAATGATTCATCAGCTCTTCTTTTTTTTTGTTTATTCACTAGAAGGCAGTCATTGTGTTAACATAACTTGAGGTCTTATAACTTAACACATAACACATAACTTAAGGTTAAGAACTGGCTATAAAACGTTAAACCTAATGTTGACCAGTCAAACATGTTCTCTTACAAACACACACAAACCCTATATATACACTCACACACTTATACATATACACACACTAACCACACAGACACACACACACTCACATTAGATGAGTTAAAATGACTGTATGTCTTCAGAAGTTTTCTTTGTTGTTGCACCGCTTAGCACTCATTATATCCTGAATGCTATGTCAGCACTCTTTTTCTGTGTGATTAAGTTCTGTCACACTGATCTTATTTTATTATAAAAAAAAATAAAACAATTCAAAATGCATTCACTGTTTTTGTCAAATTTAATAGATTGTTACATTGTTAAAATGGCATTTTATTTGGTAAGCAGGGCTTATGACTTGTAAGGATTTGAAAATGTCAAGCCTATGACTTTGGACTTGACTCAACTTGTCTAGTCTTTACTTGAGACTTGACTTGGACATGCACTTCCTTACTAGAGACTTGACTCGAGACTTGGGATAAAAGACTTGAGACTTACTTGAAACTTGCAAAACAATGACTTTCTCCCACCTCTGCTAATACAAGTTTGTTAGCTTCATCTGTCATGTGGAGCAGTATTGGGTTTTACTCCTATGACCTCTTAAGTCTAACTTGAGAGCCACTTGTTTGCAAAAAAATGATCAAAGTCAAAGTCAAGTTCTACCACTTGCAAAAAAAAACAAACAAACAAACAAACAAAAAAAAAAACCCTGCAGCTCAAAGGCGATTTTGGACCCAACCCCTAAATTTCATCTTGGCACCCCTGAAACAATAACAAGAGAATCACCCAACCAGATTGTTCAAATCTAACAGTTATTCTAGAAATATCTTAATTCTGTATTTGCCAGCTGTTATTTTGAAAAAAGCTTATAACAGTAACTACTATGTTAAATGTATGTGTCATGTATTATGCCTGTAAAAGGCAAACCCCCTCCCTTCTCTACAGATGGTTTAATCCAGAAACCCCGCTCGTACAAGCAAGTACGCAGTCGCAGACAATGAAACAATGAATTAATTAATTTTTGCAGTTTTTAACCCTCAGATGCCCTAAAAGAAATGGTTATACTGAGAGTGTTCAGGAGCAAAAGTGGCAGCATACATAAATAACAACTAGAAAAGCACTCGGAGAGCGCAGACCTCCACCATTAGCCCTATCTCCCAATAGTACAGAATCCTTTAAAAAAATCCTGGATCCAGACGGTGATCCAGATCACTCCTAAAATCTAATCAGTTCTTCTTATGCCATTTCTGACATTTCCTGACAATTTCATCAAAATCCATTCATGACTTTTTGAGTTATGTTGCTAACTAACAAACTAACAAACCTTGCCGATCACACAACCTCCTTGGAGGAGGTAATAAAAATACTGTACATTGATAGTTCTTCTTTCTTCTTTTGCATTATTTTTCCAATAAAGATCATACCTTATAATATATAGCAAGTTTGAATTAATTTTTGGGAACTTCACCCTTTAATTGCCAGTAAGTGCAAAAAAAAAAAAAAAAAAAAAAAAAATGTTTGCAATATAAAAACACAAAAAGCAAAATCCTTGGATTTCCTTAAAGGGGATTATTGAGGATGTTCGTGACCAAAAATGGACACCATACATAAAGCAATAAAATCCTGGAGAAAAATCCCTCGTCTTTAATTTAATCTTTTAAAGTCCATCTCATGTGATTAAAAAAAACTTTATTTAAGGTCTGTTGTATGACAGGCCATTGTGTTATGAAACACAAGGCCAAATTTTAGAAAAAAAAAACAAACTCTAAATTAATTACATTAAGCTTCAAAATCATGAAAAATGAGGCAGTAAAATCTGCCCTAGGACGGTGTTGGTGTGCCAGTCGAAGGAGCTGAAGTCACGCCCACTCATGAGAAATATGATCCTGTCAAATTTTTAAAAATACTTCTGATCAGAGAGCAGCTTCCTGGCTCTGTGCCAGAGCAGAGAGTCAGAAGTTGGAGATTAAGTTTACTGTTTTCTGGTACAAATCTTCCTATAATGATGCTTTTGATGACCCGTAGTCCAACGTGGCTGATAGATTTGGGAAATTTACCTCACAATGAATGAAAACAGTGTGTAATTGGCTGTTAACCTTTAATCAAGGCAGTGACATCCGCTAAAGACATACTTTATTGAGGTGAATTGCGCAGTGATTTTTTAACCATTTTTTTAATGATGGGGAATTACCTATTTTAGGGTATTTCCCCATCAAGACCAGTGATGCCTTGTTCAAAGTTTTCACATGCTAACAGCAACCTTATTCCAACATATCTAGTGTTTTAAGACACACAGTATGGATTTCACTTTGCAGGGACTTTCATTAAGATGAGACCTGATATCAAATATCAAATAATTATCAGGAATTTAACTCCTTCAATGCCAGTCCAAGTGAAAAAAAAAAAAAAAAAAAAAAAACTGACATGATTTTCATGCTATATGTATTTGAGACTGACATCTCCCTGGTTTGCTTTGTACATTTAGTTTTTTAAACCAGGGTTGTCAAACTATGAGTATTTTATAATTGTGATCAGTCCCAGAATTTCTGTAATCAATCACAATTATTTTCCCTTTTTTTGGCTTGCATTTATAATTTGTCTTGACTTCCTGTTTGGATACAAACCTGCTTTCATTTTAAAGAAAATAAGGAATCTCAGGTAGATCAAAGATTATGGCACAAAAAATGGAACTTGTTATGGACTGAAAAGTAAATAAGGGAACAGTAGAAAGATAAATGTTTGATACAAGGTGCAGATGGCTTTAACTTTCACAGGAAACTTTTAACTTTTCCTGTGAGATTTTTAGACATCATTGTTGCTGGATGACATTGCAGAGGCTTTACCAAAGGGGCAATAAAGCATGTGATTAACGGTATTACAAAATAGAGGACTAACTATTAGTTGTGATTGAAACATTAATGCTGACAGCCTTATATTTAACTAGACAAACCCTCTATTAAGACATTGAGGAGTTGGTGAATACAAATATATGGATGAGAGCAGAAAGGGACCAAGAATATATTTAAAACCCAAACCATACCTCATATTCTCTGACATAAACATGGCCTCTCTCTCCCCTTAACTATTCAAGGCCAAGATGAGCATTTACTGATAAAGCATTTGTTAAATATTACCATCTTCTTTTCTCTCTGTTTCCCATCTCCACCTCTTCAATCTTAATTTACAGCAGCAATGGCCCTTGGCCACACGAACCACTCCGCCTGTGTCGCTCTAAATGGTGCCTAATTCCAGATTACACAAACCTATGGGTGAGATGATATTTCTTTTGTCTGGTCCAAGAATAGAGGCCTGTGAGCTTCTGCAAGCATCATTTAGCCCAGCTTAATTACCATGACAAGGAGATGAGCAAAATGGACAGTGCCTTGGCTTATCTGCGAGAGAGTTGCACTTTAAAAGGGCTTTAATGGAACCAATTATTAGAAGGATCTTTTCGCCGTCTGCTCCGGGTGCCACTTGATTGTTCTCGTTATGAATGTCCCTCCTTCCCTTGACAGAGTTGGTCACCATCCCCATCGCCGGGCCGTCTTCATCTCTCTCTCTTGTATTGCGATGAGAAGGTCAATAGACTACTCTTCACAGCTCTTGAACCTTTTCCATATTTCTTAATTAGGCTGGGCTGCATGTAAAAATGAAGCTGATAGGCTGGTACTTACTACTGCTTTCTTTTATACTCACCCACACAGACACACACTTTCACTTCTCATATCTCACACTGGGTTGATAGCTAAAGTCTGGGAGGAAATCTGATGTTTCTCACATGTAAAGGTGGATGGAAAAATACCCCAGTGATTTCTAGGTCTCCTTTTCTATACTTGACTAAATGTGTCAGTTGATGCTCTTTCTATATGACATGGCAAAAACCTAACATATGACATACTGGAGAGGTGCTGGACAACAACATCCTCAACGTCAGGGGGCACCATCCTTACCATATATGTCAGCGATGAATAGGAGCAGGAAGTAGGGAGAGAACAGGCAGCAGTCGCAGAACAGAGGAAAAAGGCCATTAGAGCTGTTGACATTTTGTTCATGCTTGAAATCCTCAAGTTGTTCTACGGAGAACCAGTCGATTCAAGTACTAATTAGCAATCAGAAGAGTGTCATGGCTCCACCAGTAATTGTGCATGTGTAATGTGTGTGAAGTAATCCCACAGTTGGCCTAATGTGGGTACTGTTCCTCCCTTTGACTCTCCTCAGATTTGAAACTGCTGCAGCACAGTATGAGCCACAAACCTTACAAGTTGGAAACTCTTTGACACAACACAGCTTAAAGAAAGGTCCACTTAGACATGACTGTTTACACTCCTATCACCAAACCACCAGGCCATTTGCATAATTCCACGTTCTTGCTCCACTTTCCAAGCTATTGTGTTTTTAAGAAGCACTTTGAAAGGAAAATTGTTTTCTCACAGCTCACAATCTCCACTCATTTGTCCAAGATGCATTAAGTGGCTAGTGTGAGACAATGCATTGGACTTTTGACACCCAGGTTTAATTGATGCTGTCTCCTAGGAGGGGCAGATATGCTGTGTGAATGCTGGTAAGGCTAAAGATGTAAACATACAGCCTATTATTACCACCACCACACAGTCACCTCTCTGACCTCAGAGTGAGGTCTCAGTTTCACTCTTTTTAGCTAACTATGGATGGCTTTAAAGTGATGTTAGATATTTTTGCTTTAGTTTATACCTAACCTGAAACAAGCTTTCTGTGCATTTGAGATGTCATTGTTGAACTGCACTTTACTGTATTTTTGTTAATTGTTGACAGCCAAGCTAAAATCTAATAATTCATTGCTGAAATATAGCTGACAGGCAGTGGCAGCAGTGGCTGACTCGTGATATTTGGGGGGGCAGGGGTGAAAATAATAAAAAGGCACCATATGCAGTGGAGCACTAGCACACATAAAGTTGTCAAACAATAAAAGATGCTTAAGCGAGGAAATCAGTAAAAATTAACTTTATGTCAAAAAAGCCTAGTTAGGGTAGGGGTGGTCAGGATGCTGGAACTGGAGTAGAATTCTTCTTTGGCCATATGTTTGAATGTATCATTGACCTTATTTGGATCGTCTGGGATGCCCCTCTCAATGACAAAGCCTGATTTCCCCTCATCTGTTCCTGAGCTGGATCTTGATCACCTTCAGTCCTTATCCAGCTGTCACTGGTAGGGGTGTAATGGTACTTTCGTTCCTTCCAAACAGTCAAGGTTTGGGGTCCAAGTTCGGTGCCAGCAGTCACATGATGAATACATCCAAATCATTAAAAAAAGCAAACAAATGTGACTAGAAATGAAGAAGAGGAGGGTCGAGAGGGTTGAAGACAACGCTAATGCATTTTTAAAGCACACTGACCTGTTGAGGTAGAGAACACTGACTACAAGCGTGCATTTAAGCGCTCTGCTCAAACATTGCAACGCCCCATCCTGTGTTTTCATCAGCTAGTGGGGCGAACATGAGTCAGGATTTTGCACAAGTAACCACTGCACCAGCTTTTTACCCACAACAGTGTCACAGCACGCTTCATAAATTATAAATAGGATACATACTCTAAAATGCACATATTTGAATGTGCTTTTTACATTGTATTTCTTTTTCTTCTTTTAAATCAGAAGATATTAGGTTGGTTATTTCTGTTTGCTCTTTGTATGTTTATCATTTTCCTCATTTTTGTCTCATGTTTAGGCCATCACAGACAGTACCAACTATCACTGATAGTTATAACTAAAAGATTGAACAAAGTGTAGGTTGCACTAATGTTTGGTTTAAAAATTTGGGACTTTATGTTCCTTTTTAATCAATGAACTGAACCTGTACCAAACTGTGACCCCAAAACTGAGGTACAGACTGAACCTTGACCTCTGTTAAGGTTCAGTCTGTACCTCAGTTTTGGGGTACAGACTGAGGTACAGACTAAACCTTGACCTCTGTTAACTGTTACACCACTAGTCATTGGTCATGTGGGATATACAGACATTTGAGGAACAAGGTCAGGATAGGGAAGGGAGCTTTATCAATATTTGTCCACTGAGGTGGCATCCTGGAGGGCACTTTATCTTGTTTTTTCTACTGAGAGCACACCAAGACAGCACTTCATCAAGTTTTGCCCAATGGCACCTAAGAGGGCACTTTATCATATTTGACGTTCCATAGAACCATCCAGGAAATCCCCGCCCCCCACTCGGAGTCCACCAGTGAGTGCTTGGCATGAATTAACCTCACTGATGGGCTTTGCCAATTTCAATGTTAGTGAAATGACATTTCATAACATTATGTCAGTAGAAAAATGTGTTCCTTAGTGTCTTTTAAACCAGTGTCAGACTTTTCAACTACTACAGACGAGAACAGAGACCAGGCATGTTGCCATTTCAACATTTTGCTAACACAAAGACAAACAGATCAGCAGGCTGCTGAGAGTAGCAGCAGCGGTAGCTAGCATTCATTTGACTGTTGGCAGAGACATTAGCAGTGGATGGAGAAGGATGTTACAGCAGATGGTGGAAAGGAAGAGTGGTAAGAAATCAGCAACAATTTTGTGTTTGTTTTTGTGTTAACAGACCCTTGTTGTGTATCTATAGGAGTATTGTGATTATAGATATACTTAGCATTGTAATATCAATGGAAATGACAGTAAAGGTGGTAGGTGCTGTCCTGCATCTTTGTTGAATAGATTGCTCTAATCTTAAAACTCTGTGCTACCCACAGTGTCCCTGACTTTCTATAAAAACAGGATAATAACATCTACTCTGCTAAGAGCAAAACATGGATGCTGAAATAACACAGGCATTTAGACAGTCAGAGGGCAGCCAGACAAGTAAGTGCTAGTCAAAGTGACAGCACAAAAGGTTGCTTTACAAAGCGTTTGCTGTCTCAGGCATGTGTGCCTTTGCTTAATTTATGGACCTGCTGTTTTAGGGCATTTTAGATGAGTCTGTACTGGGGATATCTCATTCTGTGTCTTACTGTGTGGAGCTCATTAAAGCTGTCAACGAGACGCCTCTGTCGCCCTCTCATTGGCCTAAGGAGCAATAACCAACAATCAGGCGATTTGGAGCTATTTCAGAATTCAGGTACATTAAACTGGCTTTGCGTCAAGTAAATATGCAGGGTCTGTTTGGCAACGCTGGCCTGATAGCATGATTCATCTCTGATGGCTTCTAGAAAACACCATAAAAATATATTCTGGTAATGACTCCAATGTCGTCAAGAGAGTGGGCTGATGGTGCGGTTAAATGCATGAATGCGTGCTTGTATTATTTTCAGAATGTGTTGGATCTATGGTGGCAATTATGCTTTCATTTCCACTCAACTGCACTGTGTGTGGTACTAAGCGTCAACCAAGTCATTAAGTTGGAGTTTGGACTAAGGGGTACTGAGTCCTGTGTGTTTGTTTGTGATTTTTTTTTCCCTGATGTTTATGGTCTGTATTTAAATGAGACAGTTGGGTGGGAGTAGAGAATATTACTTGTGTGTGCATGTGTGTTCTTCCATGATAAAACTGAAACTGAGGAAATTAAGGCCTTCACATAGGCTGTTAACTGTAAGGTTAAAAATTAAGCATGCAGTTGTAATGTAGAGGAGCATGCGCATATTTTAGTCTATTTGATGTAGTCTTTGTTCATCATGCAGAAGTGTCTTTGTACATGATTATACCTTACAATATTCTAAATGCCCATGCATTCATGTTTGCGTATGTCCGTTTGTGTGTTGTATTGTGTCAGTTCATATCCTTGGAGGACGTGACCTGTGTGGGTAAGGAGAGTGTTAAGGGAGGTGAGTTGGGAGGAGGCCAGCCTTCTCATTAGCAGGGCAGATGTGAGGTCGCTCTGACCAGATTGCTAGCCGCTTCCTTAAAAAAACAGCTCACCAATGGCCTGGCGTGAGGCCTACGGAGGGGGAGCAGGGGCATGGAAATGTTCTGTGTTCCTGACATATTGTGAATAGCCACCAGACAGGGGAAAGCCAGCAGTGTTAACCTGCCTCAGAGGCCACTGAACACTGTCTCCCCCTCTCTCCTTCTTCACAACAACATCCTCGAACAAGAACGATGGTCAAAAATAACACAGGCGGAAAACTGCAATGAGCTGCTACCTTATACCTCCTGGACCCCTCCTGGGACAATTAGCAATCCAAACTGAAAGGAGAAAGAGACAGAAGGAGAGGGAGGGAGTGACGGTGGGCTAGAAAGGAGAGAAAAAAGGACAGGCATGGAACCAATTTCACCACAATTTTCATCCCTTTGGAGATGCTTGCTCATGAAATAATGAGGAGGCCATTAGAACAACAGCATAGGTAATTACAAACTGAAAGCCAAACCATAATCTCTCATTTTTTCTCCTTTTCTCTAATGGCAAAGTCAAGATGGCTGCCAGTTTCAGGAGCATGTGAGGTGAGAGCTTGATGAGAGACTGGCTTTCAATGAAATATGAAATACATGCAGTGCACTTTTTATGGTAATTAATTAATCATGTTTCACACCATCTGTTCTTTAATATTACATTCATAAAAGAGGGCATATTAAGCCTGTATGTTATAATTTAATGTGTTATATTTAAGGCAATGTAGTGACCAATAATTGAATGCAACCTCCATGAGTCATTCTGAAGTGGTACAAAGAGGAATGCCTTTTTGTCTGTGCATTTTAACCACTCACTCAAGCAGGAGAGAGAGGGGCTGCTTCCTAACAGTGCTAATGGCTGTGTGTATGTGTGTGGGAGACACCCGCCAGAATCAGGTAGACAGGTCACACTGTCAAGCAGGGAGCAAGTGCATGGAAAAGAGGGGTCAAGGGCAAATAAATCGCTCGGTCGCTCTTTTTGAGATGACAAACACGTGCTCCTGCCAGAAGGGAACCATTAAAAATAATTTACACAAGCTTTATGTTGGCTGAGCTCTTTTTGATGCAGTGTTTCCCCTGGCAATTATGGCTATGGCGCAGCTCCAGCCATATGGCCAGCCGGGCAGTGGGCTGTGAGGCTCAGGAATACCTGGGTGGTTAATTAAGAGCTGTTGCCAGGGCCATAGGAGGCCGGTCTCAGATCTTCCACACCCACACCACCACCACCATCACTGTCTCTGCTAACACTCTCGCTTCCTCCCAGAGCAGACCCTCCACTGTGACCTACTGTTGTCTCTTACTCGCTCACATGCAGCAGTCACCAGGGACAGGGAGAGGCCACCGGTAATTATTTGAGATAACATCCCCCAAGTTGAGGTGGGATATGTGAGAGAGGAGGGGAAAGTATGTGCTGTGTTGTGTTTGTGTTTTTTTTTTTTTTTTTTTCTGTTTCTGAATGTGTGTGCATGTGCACATATGTGCATGATTGTGTAAACGTGCGTATACTCCAGAGCATAAAGGTCAACATTTCCACTTTCTTTCTCGAGTGGGTGTAATGCTTCTTTAGGATGGAAGACAACGTAGCCGCATTTTTCATAAATACCTCATTCGGCATTCAGACATTTACTGTACCGTGCTCTCGGTCACCAGAACAATTTGAATAAACTATTCTCACTTGTCAGGGAGCGTTCGCCTCTCTTTGATTGACACGGACATTTTTCTGCAGATGCAAAAAGCAAATGTGAAAATAAAGTATTGGGCAATTCCAAAGCTGTTTCAAATATTATGACAAAAAAAATGTAAAGCAATAGATAATCATACAGGTTATTGTTGTACAATTTGACAGCAGGCCTGTGCATTCTGGCTCCCAATATGACGTCCATCTGAAATTATGAAAAAGTGCAACACCAGGTCCTTTTGGTCATTTGCAGAAGGCAAAACAAAGACCATTAAGCTTTAAAGTCTCTGTAAAGTGAAACCCAAACTTTGCATCTTAACACACTGGATAAGTTGGATTAAGGTTGCTTTAAAGGTGTGGAAACACTGACATCTGCGTATGACTGAATTTTGGATTTAGAGTAGAGAAAGTTGTTCACCTCCTTCTAGGTTTGGTTTGATTTGAGCTGGACAAATATGCTGTATGAGCCCATGACATCATCAGTCTCAATGGGGAATTAACTCTGCCCCCCCAAGGCTACAACAATAAAAAATCACAGAGGTCATCTCAGTACAGTATGATATAAGCTGATGTCATTGCCTTCATGAAGGTTAACAGCCAGCTACATCTTGTTTTTGTTCACTGTGAGGTAAATTTACCAAATCTATCAGCCACAGTGGCTTACAGGTCATTAAAAAATATCATAACAGAAAGAATTGTACCAGTAAATTTAATCCCCAACTTCTGTCTCTCTGGTCTGGCTCAGAGCCAGGCAGCTGTACTCTGATCAGAAGCATTTTTTTTTAAATTTGAGAAGACTGTATTTCTCGTGAGTGGGCTCATTCAACCGCCATGCCCACAACGCCCTAGCACAGATTTTGTTGTCTCACTTTTCATGATGTTGAAGCTTAATTTTATAAACTTGGAGATGTTTTTCATGACTGCAATTTGGTCTGGTGGTTCATAACACAGTGGCCTGTCATATCTGTGATTTTTTTTTTTTTTTTTTTTAATTTTAAAGGGACTGTAAAACAGTGTTCTTATCTGGTGGGTCAAGACCAAATAGTGGGTCCTGAAGGTCTTTCCAGTAGGTCGTGAATGCGTCACACAAACACACACACACACACACACAAAAAAAAAAAAAAAAAAAAACATGGCAGAATGTTGAGGTATACATTTATTTATGTATTTCTTTGGTTTTCCTGCAATGGCAAGTTCATTTTAGTTTAGACTTCTTCTTATTTATCTCCTTTCCTTAGTCAAAAAAGCTGGTTTTCCCAAGATATTGGGGCAATTCCTTGAAGAATTACAAAATTTCCATGTTTTCCCAGGAAAATGGACTAAAATAAGGTTTAAATTTTTTTTTTTTAAATTCAGGTCACGATTTCTCTGAAGGGGATGGTGGTGGGTCCTGATGCCCGTCCAGTTTAGAACCACTGCTTTAAACCCTTTAATAAATTTGTAGGTCAAACTATTGTTAACTTGTATCTGTGGTTCTGTTCTATTGACCTTCCTGTGTTATCTAGGTTCATGTTGTCACAACATATAGCTTTGACCTTGTCTGAGATCCCCACAAGCCCCCTGTCTAAACATATTGATATTCATAAAAGCTCTATCACTCTATCAATCTGCTAGACAGAGATCTAATACAGTATAATGAAGCAATAATGAGGAATTTTCTCTTGTTAAAATGTCATTTATGTAATGAATAAAAGATGATGGGTTCAGCTGTCTCTGCTTTGTTCTCAATCAGGTTTTTTTTCCTGGCCTGTACACTAACAATAGCATCATTGGCAGACATTGTCCCGATAATCAGCCAAAATTGCTTCATGTTTCCACTGTATAAACAATCATTAGGATGTTGTTTTGTTCATTCGCTTCACCTCAGCTTTTCATTTGCAAACAGTGTCTGCGACAAAAACACAGACAGCTTCTAATCTAAATGTGTGATAGTTCAGAATGTCCTGATTGTGACAGCATAGCAAGGCAAATACATTTGTGACTGTGTCAGGAACCCCCTGCTGACTCTCCAACCTCATCTCCATATTTCTTTATGGGAAATGTAAATGGCTACATGATTATCTTTACACGGACCCAAGCAGGAAATGGGATCCTACCCTTCACTGTGACTAAAGAAGAGAGGAAAATGTTATGGTACACATTATAAATCATTTATGCGTGTAGGGTACGGCATCTTTTTCCTTGATAACCTCTCCTGTGTGTTTTTTAACGTGCTTGCTTTTCAACTGCGATGCGCCGAGGTCCCAACGGTGCGATGTTCTCTCTCTGCACCTCTCTAAACAATAAACAGCATTATCTGTCTGCCTTCAGTTTTCTGCAGTTTACACTGACCCGCTATCTTATGGTAATAAATCCCACTGAGTGAATGAAGGGTGATATACTTGATGCTGAATAATTGGTCATTTTGGTTGCTGGCTCCCCTGCTTCACATTATAGTGATAACGAAGGCCTGCTGAATATGGTGATCAGGGTGTGTGTGTGTGTCGGATATGTGTCTCTGGATGCATCTGTCATCTGTGTGCACGCATGCATATGTGAGTGTGTTGCAGAGGTGTCTCCTGAGTCAGGGATTATTGCTGATAGATTATTTCTTCATCCCCCTCGTTATCACTGGATCAAACAGACATACGACCCGCACTTCATCACTCTATTCATCCTCCTCTTAAACCGAGCTCTGGAGACCTGCAGAGAAGGCCGCTGGAACCATATATATGAGGCTGGGTTGGGACCAGGGGCCCATGATACTGCTGCACTGGGACCCCTTTGCATAATTTTAAACCCCCTGCTAAGACTGTGTGTAATATATCCTTCCCAGCGTTATGAATTTAGTTTAACAGCTGAGACAACCATATTTGAAAATGTGATTTTAAATCACTTTTCTTTCATCTGTATCATTGTGTGTGCACCGGGGTGAAGCAGTTTAGGTTTGAAAAGTGATGGCTCTTTTAAATAACAGTCTTTCCATCCTGGTCTGGCCTCTACTGTCCAGACTCTTGTTCCATTCCCTGTTACTGCGTGATATTGTCGTCACCTGTCCTCATTACTAGTTGAAGGACAGGCCCTTTGATGCTCATTAGCCAGTGCCCCCATGTCAGCACTACACACTAGTCATAGAGAGGTGCTGTAAGCTGCAGCTATGAGAGACTGTGATGTCAGCCAACCTGTGTATACCATGACAGTGCTGACACCCAGTTGCTCCTCCTTTTGTCAGGGGGCCCTAACGAGGTCATCACTGTCCCTGAGACAGAGGTCGCCATAACATTTGACCCCTGTCCCTCCCTGCGCTGTGATGTCAACAACTCCTCCCGTCACCTGCCCGGCAGTGTCCCCATGCCGCTCTCCCTCATTGGCTGGTGGCATGCCGAGCTGTCACGCGAGTGGCCAGCGTGTGTGAAAATCAAGGTGGGCTGATGTCTTTTAATGAGACAGACGCAGAGCCCCGCTAATGTCCCTGCCTTCGTTAGGCAGGACCCAGCTGCAGCCTGTCATCCCCCTTGTTAAGCTCGGCCCTGATGGGATGGCTGGGCAGGGCAACGCGGCTGTCGCTCTGTCTATCTGTCTATCAGTTGGTCAGCGTCTCTTCTCCCCTCTCCCCTTGGTGGACCTCAGTCTCCAGGGTGGGGAGCAAGCTCTGTCTGCCTGATGGCACGGTACTGTATGTCAGGGATGTACTCTCTGCTGCTTCCCCCGGATCCTGGGAGGTGGTTGGCTAATGATCCGCCGACAGGGCTTTGGGGCGCTCCACGGCATTTTGTTTCCTGATTAGAATGCAGTGCTGGCCTTTGTCAACAGCAATGTCAGCCGCTGTAAGGACAAAGCATTGTTACCAGGAGCATAATTAAATCTGTTTCCTGTGAATCTGCCACCTGTGTTGACCAGGCAGTCAGGGATTCAGAGGGTTTTTTCACCTCCCAGTCTGTTTTGTGTTTATTCTCTATTTTCTTACCTCTGTATTAGTCACTAATATACTGTGTAGGAGGAAGCTTGATACTTTTGTGGAGATAACACAAACTGTGGTAAACACAAATTAGAAGACAGATTTACAAGCTTTTACTTATGCAAATACATTTTTTCCTCAGTTTTAGATTGTATTGTTATAACTCAAAACAACCAACTACAGGAAATAAAATTTGCTCTGTTTTATTTGTATTTTCTAAAAATATGCATAGATGTTAATTGATAGGAATAAATGTATGTATTTGCATTGCCAGATGGCACTGGATTCAAAAACATAGTGTATATAATTTTTATTTTTTCATCTCTCTTAACCCTGTTATAAAAGACCACAGTTATCTGTCTCATCAAATGCACAGTGACATGTGAGACAGAGCTAACCAGACCATTAAAAACAACAGCAGTCCCTGGGATATGGACTGGTCAAAAATTAATTGGCCCCATGGCTGTTTGAAAGTGAAGAGAAAACAACTCCATGGAGTGTATCTGGATTTCTCACATAAAATATGTCAATTTTCCCCGCTCAAGCCAGTCGAGCAATAATGACCCCATGGTGCTGTGGAGTGGTGTGACAACACAAATGACACTACACTGTGTGCTAATGACATGGGATGTAGTTACTGGGTAAACATGGCAATTAAACAACAGTCTCAGGCTGAGTGGGGCACACACAGAACCTTCACAGACCCCATTGTGTCTTTGTCTTAGTGTGCTCTCTCTTGCTCTTTCCTTCTCTTTGCCTGTGTCTGTCTCTCTCTCTCTCTCTCTGCAAGACATTTGCATGCTGGAGGCATAATTGGCTGGTCTCATGGTGGCGGTGGCAGTATTCCTAGAACGAGGACATCTCAATGCACCTCACACGTCCTCACTGTCACAAGGCTCGCTGCTGAAAGCCTTCCTGACACAAACACAGCAACACAGAACGCTCCCACAATGGCAGCCATGTCTGCTCCCACTCAAACTACACCCCATGACAAGAAGGAGCTGAACTAAGCACATTTCTCTTCCCCCCTTGCAGTTTCCAAAGTTCAGGATTACTGTCAGCATGCAGGAGCTCCGCTGGAGAAGTTTTTTTTGCTTCTGAGAAGGCTGTGTGAGAGAGTTCGGAGGGTGACAGACTAGCTGTAGCAGTTTGCTGGAGGAAACTCATGTAGAGTTTTGGGGATGTACGCACATTTGAACATGGAGTTACTTTTAAGTGGCACATTTTCTATGTTTGATGGACCAAACTCAAAACTCTTGTTAGGTGGGATGTCTCACACCCATGTGCAACATGTTTCCTGTATCATGGCAGGCAAAGAAACAAAAACATGGCCCTTTTTAAGTAGCCCTGAAGCAGTAGTTTTCATCAAACTCACACTCATTTGCAATTTTTTAATGACTTATGAAGCACATATAGTCAAGGCCAGCATGTGGCATAGTCAGTATAGGCAAATGCTAGGGTCACCACATGCTCTGGGGGATGCTGGCATTAGTGCCGAACATTTTGGATGTAGCCCCAAATGTAAAACAACAATCAGACCAACAACAGCCGCACTGACAACTGCTGGGCTGGTGCGCCTGAAGCCCCTGTCCCTTCTCTTATGTGCATGCTAAATCTCTCTGCACCCAATGATGAAAGCAGAGGCAGTATAGCCAAATGCTACATGCTCTGGACAGCACCGGTGTGAGCCCTGAACATTTTGAAAGAAGCCCCAAATGTAAAACAACTGATGCACCCAGTCCTTCTCTTGCATGCACACTAAAACTTTCTGCACCAAATGACGAGAGAAAAGGCAATATAGGCAAAAGCTAGGGGTGCCAGATGCTCTGGGAAGCGCCAGTGTGGGCCCTGAACACTCTGAAGAAGCCCCAACTGTACAATAACCGGAACGCCAACAGGCGCACTGACACAGCCTGACTGATGTGCTTGAAGTCCCCATCCTTTCTCCTGCGTGCAAGTTCAATTTTCCTGAAGCTGAAAAAACCCTCATATTTTCATATCCTAGGATTGAATTATTACTTTTATTACTAAATTAGATATTTGTTTAGTGAAAAAGCATTTGTTTTGTTTTATTCAGTAATAAAACATTACACTTGAACAAGGGACTAAAAACCTTTTAATAAGAGACATCAGTGTGTGGTGAAGAGACAAAACATAAAACTGCACAACACAGTATAAACAAACTAAAACTAAATTAGTATTGTGAGTGTTTATAAGTGACCAGTAACAGTAGTAGTAGTAGTAATAATAACACTATAATGGTTATGATGATGATAATACAAAATATTGCAATGAAATTGTAGAATCAGAAATGTGCAAAAAAATTCCTGGGGGAGAAAAAGACCAAGACTTCCTCCAAAGGTTTGGGCTGTGCCTTAATAAGCCCAGTATTTTCCTCCTCTTATCTCTGCACATTGTAGAAAGTTAAAATCATAAAATCCAGACTCTATTGAAAAAAACTGAACTGGGAAGGCGGTGCAGAATTTCGCCAAGGGTACCAAAATGGCTAGAGCCGGCTCTGTATGAAGCACTGCCCACAGGTGACGCTGTAGTGTGCCACATTTGTGAAAGGAGAAAAAAAAAAGTCTCTTTACATTGATAGAGTACGTCTTCCAAAGCCTTATTTCATTCACCCGTGGAACAATTAGCAATGCTGAGCAGTTTTGCAATTAACAGCCTCATAACTGTCACATGCCCAAATTCTAAATCACCAGGAGTAATATCTGTTTTAGAGCAAAGTTTAATTACAAAGTAGAGCATTAGCATGGCAGCATTTACCATTTTAAGATTGCATTATTATACTTTTTTTTTAATCCTACAACCTCTACAGGCAGAGAACCTTTATGTAGCAAGAGACTGTTTAGAACAGTTTGCGTACTATAGGGGGATATTACACAAATGCGGAGGGGAAAAAAGCATTTTGAAATTGTTTTTTCCTGAGTGGTAATAGAGAAATAAGGTTTTAAGGTGACTGATTGAATGACTGTTGTTACCTGTGGAATAGCACTCACATCAGGCTTGACATTCTCCATCAACTTGCATACTCTTGTGAACAAACAGTCTGTCTTAAACTCTAAATGGGCTCAGTCAAAATGGATGCTAGAGCCCAGTCGAGGCTTAAATCATCTCTCTGTTGAGCTCAAAAGAGAAGCCTCGAAGCCAGAAAATGGAAGAGCTGGGCTGATGGAATCTGGCGCAAACACATTCCCACCTTTCCAATCTTATTTTCGTCTCTCGCCTTCTGCCTGGTTCCATTGCAGGGGCTTAGTGTACTTTTTGTGTCCCAGTGCGTACAAAGTCTATCAGAATGCATTTGTTTCAGGGAGCCCCCATTCACTTTCAAAGGGTTAAACAGACCATTCACCGGCCTGTCAACATTCCCTGGCCTGCCTCACGGAAAAGTCTGCTCGAGTTTTGTTCCCGATCAACACTTGTCTCCTCGGCCCGTTGTTGCTCGCGTCGTGTAATATCCATGACAATCGTGTTGGGCTTTTCAGGGGGCTCTGTAGCACCCATTCTGTGGGGCCACTTTCAGGCCATAAAGAGCTTTATTTGTGTGGATTTGAAAGAGTCATGTGAAGTGCCCTCAGGCTGGAATCCTCTTCAGCGGGTCACCACTGTCTCAAAGGGCTTCACACTCACAGGCAGCCATCAGTACTGCCCTCACGTTCTTATGAAGCAACATCAACGCCATGGCTGCAAGAGTTCTGAAGGTCCTCTGAAAGGTGCACAACAGGCAGGATCAGGGAAGGGTGGGGGCACGTGAAAAAAGTTTACACACAGGGAGTCATAAGCCCGGTGAGGGAGATAAAAGTCTGTGGCGGGAGGGGTTAAGAGCAAAAGTGAAGGAAAGGAACATCTTTTGGCTTTGATGAGGATGATGAGCATAGTTTTTAAGCCTTTATTATAACTACACTCAAACCAGTCTTACTAAAGTATGGCAACATACAATTCACAAATGAGCCAAAGACACCGAGGGCAGAGCGTGGGAAGTAAGGGAGGTCCAACAGCGTATCCATTTTCATGCACCATATGGAAATTCTGTTGTGTGTGCAGTGGACTCGTTAGATAGCGGTGACCCTAACGGCCATGTGTGTGTACGCTGAATACAAGCAGTGTGGAGAGGGGCGTCACCCTGACCCCAAGCATATGGGTATCCATTCTGAAGGAGGGTTTTCACAAACACAGCCATGCTGCCAGGCAGGCCCTTGGGACTTTGATTTGTTAATGAATTGCTCTATTGACTTGCATCTTTGCTTGCTTCATTAGAAGACACCAACAACAATCCCTGTTTTCTTTTTTCCCCCTCTTTTTATTCCTCCCTGATCTTATTTATGCACAGAAAGGAAGACGTGGGCAAAAGGGGGAGGGGGTCTGGGGGCTTACAGAATGCTATTGTATGTTTGACTTAAATCTTCAGGCTTGTCATCTGTTTTTCCCCCTGTTCTGTGGCTTCCATTCTTTAGCCCAGCTAATTTGTATGGTGGCAATTTAAGACAACTCTCCAGTGCTCAGTGATGCAAGAGAACAAACCTGATGCCCCACTCCCCCGCCTCCCTGTCCTACTCCCCCGCAACCTCACACCCCCATCTCAGGCAGACCATGGCCCAGGACCAGCCTCCTCTAAATCTATTTCCCAGTCCCTCCCCAGCCCTCATTACCATGTGGAGACAATAATGGTTTTGTCAGGACGATACCTGCTTTACAAGTGGCAGATTATTGTGTCCCGCCAGTGTTAACACAACAAGTACAAGCCCTCTGTCTGTGGCCATTCCACCGGCTGTCAGCACTCATCCATAATGGCAGTGTCACACCATAACACACGGCACACAAAGGCGTGTGACCCTCCAGCTACATGCACAAAAGCATACAGGCTTTATAAGACGTACACAACATATGGCTACAGCATTATGGCTCATGGTTGTTCCACAAACCCGCCACTGAGCCAAAAACTTCCTGCCCTTTGTCCAGAAAATGTGTTGCCCCTGGCTGCTAGGCCACACAGTGCCATGGTTGTGCACCAATTACACCGTACTTTACCAGGAGTGCCATCTGTATGCCAAATGGGCCCGTCAGTCTGGGCATTCTGGCCCCATAGGTGTGAATTTTACAGGCCTAAGAATGTATTAAAGACAGCAGGGGCCTTGTATGACTGTGTGCACATTTTTTTCCTGTTTGCACATTTAGGCTCACAAGTTCTTCATACTGCAAATGAGCATCTGTGTTAGCTTTTCAGTTCCTGTGTGGGTCATTGTTGCCTACAGGAAACAAAAAGCAAATAAAGGCAAAGGAAACGTACCCATATCTAATCTCATTGAACTTCCAGTGACATCTGGAGACATGAGTGATATGAAGAGCCTAAACCAACACAGTGGAGAATGTTTTTTTTGTTTTTTTTTTTTACTGTGGCTATGGTCTCTTATCATATCCCTGAGTAGATGTCTTACAGGCTATATTGACAATGCTTCGTGCAATACCAGCACTTACACTGTAGATCAACATGGGAGGAAGTGTAGCAGACTGTGACAGCCTTTTATCATTGCTGCAGAAAATAAAAGAAATCCCAGGAAAATACGATACCTCTTTTTTATCTCAAATTGTCTGACATTTCAAGACAAAAAAGTCATACAATGTGTGGTTCATTTGCGTGTATATCTTTCCTTCATTTGGATTATTAGCAGTGCTAACAAGAACAATGAAAAGACATTAGAGGGTGATTGATGTTAGCCTCCATTCTGAAACTGTATGTGTCAGGGGCAGCAGAGAGCTGTACTAATTTAACTTTTGGACACCTGCTGGCAAAGGAAACTTCCTGTGGCTGTATATGTGAGGAGGCAGTGGGTCAGCTGAGAGGAACTTCCTGGCCTCTGCAGAGTGGTGGACGCCTGCTGTGTGGGTATAACATGGCAGGCCAGGTCTATTGTCTTGAAAGAGGATGTGCTCTGGTGTTGTCTTGGCTCTTGGCCGGGACACAACTGTGTATGACGCACAAAAACTCTCACTGGCTGGACCAAAAGAGTCAGGGTGGAGCATGCCAGTCTTTTTTCTGAATTAGGGCTTGGCCTGGGTATTATGTCTGGGTCTAAATTTAAGATTTTAGGATATTAGGAGTAACACGTTGTTCCCACCTTAATGTTGGTTGGAACATTATCATATGCTTTGGCAGATTCCATAATTATTATTTTTACTTTTATGTTAAAAATTGGTGAATCGGTCTGTGTTTCTCTGCCACAGCTGCTCTTTTCTGAACCTGTCTTAAAATGGCCTATACTTCTAAATACTCTTGTGGAAAACAAAGCCAGATACATTCTACTCTTGACTTTGAAATCCTTTTCATTAGTGGGTGGTGAAGGAAAATCTTTTTAGTTTTAAGACTGTTTTCACTATCAACACTGTGCTTAGCTGGGACACTACCATATGTGCAGGTTACATGTGGCCTTTGACCTGGGTGTGACATGGCATAGACTATAAAGCTACATTTCCACTAGGGGTTACCCATAATGTTTTTTATTAATACTAGTGCTGTTACTGGATAAAAAAAAAAACTTAATCAAGTTAATCACATCACTGTGCTGTGATGAATCACTGCATATTTTTTACCTCCGCCAAGGAGGTTATGTGATCGGCAGGGTTTGTTAGTTGTAATGGTTTGTAAATCAGAATGTCTTAATTCTCTGAGCAATAATATTTAGAAACTGCAAACGAGCCCAGCAAACAAACACATCAGGTACAAAATAACTTCTGCTGTAAAGTGAACAGTCTGCTGTCACCCTGAGGTAGACGAGACTGATGTCCAGTGGTCTCTCGACAAAATTTCTCCATTTTTATGTGACATTTGAACACATCATAACATATAGAATACAGTCTCCTAATTTACTGTGATTACCTGAACGCCTCATATTTCCATCTTTCAGTTTGTAAAGTTTGCCAGTTAACTTCAATTTTGTCAATTCCACCAAATACACTATAATACACTCTAAGAATTCACTCACCCATCCAAATAATTGAAATCAGGTGTACCAATCACTTCCATGGCCACGGGTGTATAAAATCAAGCACCTAGGCATGCAGACTGTCTCTACAAACATTTTTGAAGGAATGGGTTGCTCTCAGGAGCTCAGTGAATTCCAGCGCCACTGGACTCTAGAGCAGTAGAGACACTGGAGTGACAAATCGCATTTCTCCATCTGGCAATCTGATGGATGAGTCTGGGATTGGCAGTTGCCAGGAGAATGGTACTTGTCTGACTGCATTGTACCAAGTGTAAAGTTTGGTGGAGGGGGGATTATGGTGTGGGGTTGTCCAACATCAGTGTGTGACCTCACAAATGCGCTTCTGGAAGAATGGGCAAAAATTCCCATAAACACACTCCTAAACCTTGTGGAAAGCCTTCCCAGAAGAGTTGAAGTTGTTACAGCTGCAAGGCAGTGGACCGACGTTATATTTAACCATACAGATTAGGAACGGGATGTCACTTAAGTTCATGTACGAGTCAAGGCAGGTGAGCGAATACTTTTGGCAATATAGTGTATGTCTACACTTGATTAATATTTTTAACAAACAGGACTTGTTACAAAGTTTTGGAGCACTTTTCATCATTTATCTGAGCAGCTTGAGAAGAAAATTGTCCTGAAGCAGCTGAAGAGAGTGGTATGAGTTGAAGGAACAACATCCTGGTTTAATATGATGCACAATATCGATGTGCTATTATGTTTCCCTTGCAAGAACTTATGTAATTTTTTTACTCAAGCTTTATCTTAAAATGACCTTGTGAGACTCCACAGCAGTATTGATAAGCTAAAAAGTTATTGATTTTAGGGTATTTAAAAACACAGAACCCGGTTTCCACCCCCCTATCCGTCTTTTGTGACCTATTACTGATTGCATTAGTTAGCTTAGATGTTGTCTTTGTGTGGACAAATCCAGGTCTGCTGGACTCTGCCGGTGTAGCTTGATGACCATGGCTTGATCTTGTGTTGTTGTTAGCGTCTTTGTTAACATTAGAAAAGATGTGTTTGCCTGAAGGTGGTACTTAAGACTTGTTGTGCTTTGGTGGAAACACAGTTCATCACAGCAGTATGTACCGACAATTTTGGTTTTATCTCAACTTCCATTGCCCAGCTTTTTTAAAAAGAAAATTGCCCATAAGCAGATCTCTGTCTGTCTCCTCTCATCACTGCTGGAGGACTTTAGGAGAAAGTTGTGGTCAAACTTAGTCATATGATTAAATCACATTATTATTTTTTAACGCATTGAGGTTTCAAGTTTAATCACAATCGTTAACGCGTGAGAAACAGCACAGAGCAACACAGAAGTAGCAGGAAAACAGGAAGTGATGGGGATGGAGGAAGCCATACTTTCACTGTGTCAATGGTATTCAGGCTCAGTGTTGATTGATATTTGTGTGACATCTAGCCAATCAGATTGGGTTTGCGGGCAGGACATTGGAAGAGACGATGTTGGACTTTTCAAAGCAGCTTGGCTCTACTTGGTTTGACTTGGCACGGCAGCCCAGTGCGGCTGGTGATTGGCTTTTCCACCACGACAGAGGTAACCGTTTGAAGGTGTGTGTATTGCTGATTACGCAGTATTTTGAGTCAATGGCTATAAATAGCTGCGCTTCAGTAAGCATTGTTAGTGCAAGAGTTGGTAATTGTTTCTACTTCAATCCATCTTCTTCTTTTATTGATAACCGGGCAAAGATTTTAAAGTTTGTTGCAGCAGTTGCAACTTAAACACTTATGTGAGGTATCCCTGAATGATGACAAACTACTGAGATGTCACTGTGACACACTTGGGCCCTGCACCACAACAGGACCATTCTGGCTGCGGCTCGGCACCAGCCTGTACAGCCAAACTGGTGATGGAAAAGTAAATCATTTAATTTCGTCAACGGCTGGTTTGGATCAGCGTGACTTAAGTCATCGTGGAAAAGCTCCATTGGAGTGTGAAAACAGAGGACACACCTAGGAGCAGAAAAAAATAAAACCCTTTCCATATTATTTCTGCCCATTTTTGCCCCTTTGACCGATTTTTGCCACTTTCCATCAATTTTTGGCCTCTGTTGACCCACTTAAGCAACTATGTCCTTTTTACCATTTCTTACTCTGTTGTTTGCCATTTTAACCCATTTGTGCTACTGTCTGTCTATTGTTGCCTCTGTTGAACCATTGTTGCCACTTTAACCCTTTCACCACTTTTAATGCCCATTTTTACCAATGAAAACTGCATTTCATAATTTCTGCCAGTTTGTGTCACTTTTAACCCATTTACCACTGTTAACCCATTTCTTCTACTTCTAAAATCCCATTTCACCACCTTTTCTGTCCATATTTGCCACAAAACAAACGTCTTTTTTGGGTTTTTTGCTGTACGTTGACCCCTTTTAATCATTTTTTTGCCACTTTAAACAGCTTTTGCCACTTTCATTTTTGCTTCCTTTTCATCAAATTTCAACACCTTTTCTGCCATTTTTAGCCATGTATAAATCCTTAACATGATTTTTCTGCTGGTTTTGGGTACCTTTAACCCATTTATGCCACTTTCAACCTATGTTTTGCCTCTGTTGACTGATTTTTGCCACTATCAACCACTTTTCAACAGTTTTTACTCCTGTATTTACCATTTTTTAACCAGTTTTGACCACTGTCCAGCTGTTGCTGCCTCTGTTTCACACTTTTTGCCAGTATTAACCCCTTTACACCACGTTTTGCTCCCATTTTTGTATAAATTTAAACTGCCTTTCACTGTTTGTTATGCCAATTTTTTGCTTGTAACCCATTTCCACCATTTTTCTGCCAGTTTTATTCACTTAATACCCATTTCCACTTCTATTTAAATCCCATTTCATTTTGCAACTTAAACCATTTAAATTATTCTATTAAACGGGGTTGACATTTTTAAGAAAGCTTTACCCTACTGCACAAAAAAACAAAAATGTATTTGGTGCTTTGATAAAGGTATTTTTTTTTTTTTTTTTTTAAAGTAATGTGAAACCATGACTTTGCCGGCCTCCATGGGCCCAAAATTTGCCTGGGTTCCAGAAAGCTCCCCCTTCTATCCCCCCCTTATGGGCAGCCTTGAGACTTTCTACTGTGCACACATGTTATTGAAATGTTACCATACATTGCTGGGCCAATACATATTTAAAAAAAATCTATTACATGTGTTCGATTGCAAAGATCCCATTTCATTGAAAAAATTGTTTTCTAAAAAATCTGGCCCATAGTTTATGCCTTCTGACAGCAAAAGCCATATGGTATTCATACAGTAGATGGAGCCTGTGCCAGTTTGGATGGCCTGAAAACATTTACTCAACACATAAAACAATTAGTCTGGCAGAATGATGGGTAGAGACAGAGCTCAGCTACCCAACAGGGCCAATCACTTCCTCACAGAGCCATCAGAAACCATTGGGTTTTAGTTTGCGTACTGCTGTGCTCTGAGGAATCTCAATATTTATCCAGTTTGTCTGGCCGTGCACCTGCTGGGGGAGACATTAGTCATTTGTAAGTATTAACATGGGCATCCCCTCCTTTCCTCATCTTCCCTGTCCCTCTCTCTCTCCTCGTCTTCCTCCCCCTCTGCACTCTCACTCCCTCCCTCTGTGAGTACACTGTCAGTCATGTTGCAGCCTTTTAAATGTCATCCACTTACTGCAGAGAGCAGTCGCCCCACTTGACAGTTTTATTGGGAGACGTTGCGATGACGGTGATGAGAGAGAGAGCGTGTGTAAGAGGGAGAGAGACAGAGAGAAGAGAGAGGTACAACTGGGGGGAGGCATCATTGAGTCAAATCAAATTAGAATAATCAGAGTGATGTGATTAATAGGAGTGCCATTGTGGGGTAATCATGCACAGCGATCATCACTGCGGTGGACTTCAAATTAGCGTGCCCTGCAGTGAGGCTTTGATCTGGCAAGCATCAAATAAAGCTGGGCGTCAGGTTGTCACTTACTTAAAGTACACCTTCGCCTTGACGTCTTTTCGCCACACTAAAAATAGAGATGGGAGACAAAACGTGACAAAAGGCAGAGGTACAGTCGACAAATGATCATGACTGCTCTGTGTGGCACCTACTACAGTCAGCCACTCAAGAAGATCTACATCTCCATTTCTTCAGGTGGACTTAGAATCCTTACAGCTGAGGTGGGAGAAGAGAAAACGCAAGAGAAAAAGAAAGAAAGACATCAAAGTGACATTAGCCCAAGTGACTTTTTTCAGTTTGTCAAGCCCAGCTGTGTTGAAACACAGCTATAGTAATGATCAAGGACTTCTTTGTCTTATCCACAGTCTTTCTTTGTAATTGTCCTGACTTTAATGTAAAACATCTGGATGCAATTTGGAAAATGTATATGCTACAGCCTCACTGTGTCTTCTCGATCTTTCTCTCATTTAGTAAACAGTACTTTAAAATAGGATAAAAAGAAGAGATTGTTTAAAATGCTACAACAAATGCACAGATACCTGGTTTCAGGCCTGCCCACAGAATTGGCTGGACCCTTGACAAACCCAGTGAATGGGCCCTCCAGTTAAGATTTATTGATGACATCAGAGTACGGTCTTGACCTGTCTCCTTGTAAAGTGTCTTGAGATAACTTTGGTCATGAATTGGCGATATACAAACAATGACTGATTGATTGATTGATCAATACATGTGTGTTTGATAAGTAGCATCAGTGCTAGCATCTTGGTTAACAGTTACTTTTTTTTGGAGTTTAAAAGTGTTGTTATTAGGTTCTGATGACCAAATTATTTATTTGTGCCACTTTTAACCACTTTTGTAAACCCCTTTCACAGCTGTTTGCACTCATTTTTGCCACTTTTTTTCCATTTTAAACAGCTTTCCATCATTTCTTTCATATGTTTTTGCCAATTTATGCCCTTTTGCCTTTGTTTAACTAATCTTTGCTACTTTCCCCTATGTTTTGCCTCTATTGACCAATTTTACCGCCTTTTACTCCCGTGTTTGCAACTTTTAACCAATTTTTGCTACTGTTAACCTGCACACATTTTACAAATAAAAACATTTTTGTTGCTCTACAAGTGGTCATTATTCAGGTTAAATATAAAATATGGTTATCACAGCTTAACTTTTCCATGGACCATGATTTTCCTGACCTCTACTGGCCCCTTATTTGTTGGGCCCCAGAAGCTTTCCTCGTTATCCCCCCTCATGGGTGACCTTGCCTGGTTGAGACACAGTCCAAAAAATCTTTTTTTTTTTTAAAGTAGCCGAAGAAATTATCACCCTGATCAGAGACAGTAAGAAAGGAAGAAGAGATAAATAAACAGAGACATTTTGGAGTTGTCATGAACTTTGTAGTTGAGTTTGTGAAAGCTCAAGTGTCATGGAAACAGAGAAGTGAAACTCAGCTTACCTTTCCTCCCACTACAGGAATACTGACATTTTCATTAAAAGGTCACCAATCTTTTCATGTATTCACTTCAGCTTTTAATGTGAGTGGAAAGGTGAGCTGGGATGGAGGAGAAGAGAAGCGAGTGAGAGGAGAGAGAGATAGGATTTGGACACGGACAGAGGTAAAGATACAAGATCAAAAAGAGAAAAAGACCAAGTGATCGGGTCTCAGACCAAGGTCAGAGCTACAAGGAACATATCCTCAGCTCTTATCTCATACAGATACAGAGCTTTGAATGGTAACATAGAGGATGATGTGTACAGTTGAATGCCTTTAAAGAACGTCTTCCACAGTGTTTGGTTTAAAAGGTCTCAGTGTCCTTGCAAAATTCATACTGAACTTTTAAAAAAAAATATCCAAAGCTTAGTCCTGTGAGATTATTGTAGACATGTTAAGTAAGTAATTCTCTTTAGCAAGTCAGAACTACCATATCCATTATGCTTACTTCAAGGTTGTTTATAATACTTCTCATAAAAGGACACACTCAAACAAACTATTTTAATGGTAAGCCAATGAACCATAAGACTGCGCATTTAAAGCAGCATTTATATGTAAAATAATTCAGCATTAGTATGTGAGGATATCCATTACTGAGCTAATACTTTGAAATGAATGCCAAAATAAAAGAAGGCCTTTTAGTCTCTAATTTACTATGTCGACTGCATGAAGTTAAAAGATGCCCCCATTTAGCTGTTTAAATGAGGATGTAGAATTTTTCCCTCTGAAAATGGATTAAAATAATTTGGCGAGAATAATCATTTAAATTGCAATAAGGACCCAGAGTGTATCTATTGAGCATAAAATAATTTCAAGTATAAATTAAATAGCTTATTACTGCCTTTCATTTCCTTGAGGGAATCGCCTGCACTCCTTTTTTCTCAGCTCCCTTGGTAGATGGGGTAATTTTCTTTGGAGGCTGCTTGAATAAGCGTCGTGCGGCCGCGTGTTCAGCAGGGAAAGTACATGAAAGTCTCCTGTTTTACACAGTGGATCTCATTCTCCATGCTGTCCATATTTCTGTCTGTCTATCTTGAGACTGGTACTAAAGCTCCTTAGTCTTACAGTGTTAGAAGAGTAAAAAAGGCATCGTAACTGCGGCTCAATGCGATTCCTGCGAATAAATCCAACTCTAATCTTTTATGCCTTACCTGTCAGAAATCCTTCACTCACTGCACCCCTGCATTCCTTTACACACTGTCAATATGTCAGAGAATTGCTGAGATAGGTTAATTTCAACACCTGTCAGCTGATATACTACCCAAAATGAAGTTGTGCAATAGACTGGCCTGGGAATGTTTCAGAGCTGGAATGCAGTGTTCGGTGACTGCAGTGAAGTTGGGGGTGGACAGGCCTTTGCTCTCGCTGTGTGACGTCAGTGTGGTGGCATGGCAGAATGCTGAGGGCCCGTTTGGCCCTGACAGCTGCGTTTGCCCACAGTAATGCACCCTGCCGGCCGGGGCCAAGGCCCCTCTCCTGCTGTCAGCACACCGATCGGCTTTCATGGATCATCTCTTATCTGCCGAATCTGTCATTGCAGAGGAGGGCTCCTTTTGGGGGGCTTTAAACCATGCTGCCATGGTTCACAGGCTCCAAGCCCCCCTTATGGATCCTTTGCTGTCTCTCTCCTTTTCTGTCTCGCTGTCTTTTCCAATCCATGTCCTGCTCCTTTTCTTTCTTTACGACTCCATCTCGCTCTCAGATGCATTCCCTCTCTGTCATTCCATTTTGTGTCTTCACTGTTAAGAGTAAGAGCTAACCTGAGAGGCAGGTTATTGAAGCCAGGGGATGGTGGATGGCTGAAGTGTTGCAGGGTAAAGGAGGATTTTGGCAGGGAAGAGGCTTTTGTTTGTTTGGACAGATGCACAGGCCCATCTCTGAACTTCTGTCAGTGATCAAAGGAGCTGATGATGTAGAACAGATTCATGGGCCATGTCTTATCAGCCTTTGCTCCGGCCCTAATCCATCATCCTGAGCCCTCGTCCGTCTCATTCGATGACGGCACCCCAAACAAGGTATATTAATCACTGCTGCTACCGGCTTTGGCCAGGTGGCCTCAAGCCCTCCAGGTATTCATGCAGGCCCGGGAGGCTCAGGGTGTACCCAGAACAAACCAAAGCTCCCCAGGGCTACTTTGCTCACTGAGTTTGCTCTTTTTTCACCACCAGCCTCAGTGATCTTTCAACAGGCCTGGATGGCTGCTAAAGTGCTAGAGATGAGTATGCAAAAATGAACTCAAACACTATATGCATGCACATAAGGGGATATAGGGGAAAGCTGTCAAGGGCCCAGCCAAACTGGCAGTCTATGGAGGTCTGCAAAATCATGATCCATTGTTAACCATAACCATAATTGATAACCATATTATATACTGAACCAAATCACTGATATCAAAGCAACAAAAAATGAATTTTGTTTATCCATGCCGTGGTACAATATGGCATTTTTAAAGTATAAACCCCTTTTCTTAAAACATAATTACCTCTTGGTAATATTAACATGGTGAACAGGTACAATTACTAAACCACTTAGAAAGTAATGTCTTACTTCATGGCTAAAAGATGCAAGTAAATGCAAGTAAAAGGAAGTTTCATGGAAAAATAATTAGAAAATCAAGTATAAGTGTTCTAAATGGATTAAAAGTGGCAAAAATTGGCTGGAAAAGTGGTGGTAAGAGGTTAAGTGATAGCAAAAAAAATTGATTACAAGGGGCAAAAAGTATCAAAATCATTTAAGAGTGATAAAAATGTTGCAAAAATGGCCATGTTAAATAGTGAAAAGGTGTGACAAGAGCATCAAAAAGGGACAAACAGTGGCACATAAGAGTTAAAATTGGCAAAAGGGGACAATAACTATCATATATGGGTTGAAAGTGGCAGAAATTTTGTTGAAATGGACCTGACAAAGTCATGGAAAGGGGTTAGAAAGCGGTAGAAATGAGTAAAACGAGACAAGAAATGGGTTGAATGAGGTAAAAAAAAACGTGGCCTAAAGTATCAAAAATCAGTTTAAAATGGAAAGACTGTTGCAAACAAGGCTGTGTAAAACAGTGACAAAGGGTTAAAATGGCAAAAATGTGCAAAAAGTACCAAAAATAGGTTATGAATGTCAGAAATGTTGCAAAAATGGTCAGAAGAAGTAGGGAAAATGGGTTAAAGGAAGAGTAAAGGGGGCAAAAAGTGGTTTAAAAAAAGGGTTGAAAGTTGCAAAAGAGGATCTTAACTATTAACATTTGGTTAAGACTGGCAAAAAAACATTTAAAAATGGGTGTGCAAAGTAACAAAAGTGGCACAAATGGGTTGAAAGAGCCAAAAAGTATTTAAAAAACTGGTTTAGAGTGGAAAAAATAGGGGTTAAAGTGGCAAAACTGGTTTAAAATAAAAAAAGAACCAAAATATGGTCATGAATGCCAATAATGTTGCAAAAAAAGCCATATTTAGTAATAAAAAGGAGTTAAAAAGTTGCAAAGATGGGCAAAAGTGGCAGGAAATGAGTTTGCCATTGCAAAAAAATAGGTTATAAGAAAAAAGTTGCATAAAAAAGCAAATTAGTGGTGGAAAGGGGTTAAAAAGTGGCAGGAATAAATAATTTCAACATCAGAATAGAATAACAGCTTGACACACTTTTCAGTCCCAAAAATTAGGTTACTGTATTCCAAGACATTAGCACCAATGCTACTGATTAATTAATTAATCACATCTGGGGAGGGCCCATTCATTGGGTTTCAGGGGCCCAGCCAATTCTGTGGATGTACATGTAGCATCTGTGCCTTTTATTTGCTATATAATAAATTCACCTGGTGGCCTTTTGGTGTTGATATCTTTGAGTGTGTGTCCTCTTACTGCGGTTAACTTCGGTCAACGGCATCCCCTATTATTGATTTCAAATGGAAAGTGAGTCATTGCGCTTGTAGAGGATGAAGGGGAAAACGGCTTAAGTGGTTCCTTTGTGTCAGCAGGTTAAGCAAAGCATTTCACACAGGCTTTTACAGCTAGAGATAGTGCCTTTGTGCCTGAAAAGACTCAACTTAAAACAAATGCCAAATGTGACACCAAAGGGTAATGGCTACACTCAAAATGAGATGTTTCTGAGGAAAGGCTTGTTTGTCACACCAAGCGGTACTCACCTTCAAAAGTTTCAGAGGTGAAATACGACTTTGATGCCTACTTTGTAGGTCAAAAAATGGGGGGTTCCTTGTAGTAGTCACATTATTCACAGAGTGCATTGAATCCAAATTGATCTGTTGAAAGATGCTATGTTCATGGTAATAAACTGAGGTACTGACAAGGTCTGAAAGTGACACAATATGGTGCATACATTTAAGGAAAAATAAAAAACTGAAGGGCTGGTTGCTTTTTGTAATGAAATGCATATGACCCTGCTGAAAGCTGTTGCATAAATTCTTGGGAGGTTTCTTTGTAATATAGGTTTGCAACAGTGACCTCAGCAAATTACCGTTATATTGCTGGTCGTGCTGGCCTCCAAGGGGTGGTTATAGCAGTCTGGAAATGAGGTCAGAAGGTCAAGTGCCAAAGCATCGTGTCATGGAATACAGAGTCAAATGATGGACCATGTGTGCCTGAAGAGTCGAGCAGATGCGGAGAAAAAAAAAAACAAAGTCAAAGTCATTTCTAAGGTGAAATCAGCAAACAGATGTTGACAGGCACACTACAGGTTCATCCCAAGGTGAGGGGACATAAACACTTGAAGAAGCCATCTCTCTGATGTCTGAACAAAGAAGACATTCCAACAAGGCTATGTAGTAATGAAACGGGAGCACCTATGAGCCAACTTAATATTTCTCTCATATTCTCCCATTTATGTCAGTGTAGTTGCATAACCTTGCTGTTGTCCTTGGCCTCTGAACTGTTAATAAGCCTATTTGTTAAAATGACACTGGCAGATAGCATAAGCTTTGTCCCCCTATCCCTCAGAGAAGAAGTCAGTTATCCCCCTCACAGCTCATCTGGCTGAGGTGAGGCGATATCACTCTGACTGCTGTGACAGCTCTACTTTAGCATATTCATGACAAGTAGAGTCTCATTTCACAGGTGTATTAAAATACCCCTAACCCCTTTCTCATAGGGAGCCTCGTCTCACACCGCAGTGGCCAGATGCCATGCATGAAAATCGATGGGGGAAATATGTAGAAATATAAGCATGCATCAGAGGCCGGGTCAAGAACCTAATTTCACAGTGACACCAGGGGTAATTTGGCTCCAGAAATGTTTGTCAATTCGCTATTCATTTGAGCAGGCATGGCATTGTGAGGCCCTTGATGTGAGTGCAAGGTGGCCAACCTGAACGCCTGTATTTATGGCGCAGTTTTGTGAATACATTACGCCTGTCACAATGAAATAAGTGACATACTTACATGCTGCGAGGAGTAAGTCCAAAGGGGTGAGCAGCGGGCGAGGGAGAGATAAGAGGAGAGGTAATTAGTACATTCATCTTTTTTATGATATCATTTTTCAGACATATATGATCACAATGTAAATTAGAAATAAGGAGGGACCTGCAGAAAATGGAATTCATTTGGAGCGGGTCAATCGCCCTACAATAGCGGTGCTGGGAGGCCAGGTGTAATTTACGGTGGCGCTTGGCCCTCTCTCTCTCCTGCCATGCACCTGGCAGAGCCTGATACCCTGCTGCTCCCCACAGCTGCTGGGCCTCCTCTCCCACAGATAACACTCTCATCTCCAAATGAGATTCATTTACCACACAGGAAACGCAGGAAAGGGAAAGAAAAGGGAGAAGAGGAATGACAAAACTGCTCCCTCTTTTCTCTCTTGTGATTCAAGACTAAACGCTTACTGTAATGACATTCTATGGATTATTGATTTTTGATTTGGTTTTTCTGCTCGGCAGATGCCCCCTGTTTTAGCGGCGCCATTACCTCCGTAACGATTAGAAACAAAAAGTTAATTATGTAATTATAAAGCCAATAACAGCCTGCGCTGGTTTACCCTGCTTTAGTCGGTTTAAACATTATCTCTTGTGTGCACATCATAACAGGCGGAATGTGAGGAGAGGAGATTAACGCCTTGGAAAGCAGATGCGGAATTTAATTCTCCAGTCCATGGCTGCCTGGGAAACCATTAAGTAATCACAACATTCTCCCTCGATTAAATTCACGGCTGCCACTTTGCACACAAAGGGAAGGGGGAAGAAGAGGTGCCTGCAAAGCTCTCCCATTTTTATTGACTGTAACGTCAGTCCCTGCCTGCAGGCACAGATGAATAAAACTGTTAAATAGGGTGCCTCAATCTGTCAGAAAATGAAAAGTTTGAGTGGGCAAAATAAAATCTAAGTAAAATAAAAACGGAGGGGGTATGTTGCGATGTGTTAGGCCCGATAAAGCTCACTCAGAGCGGATGGAATAAATGGGGGAGCAAAAAGATGCACTTGATATTTCCCCATTATTTTCAGTCATTTTACTCTACCACAAATGATTTTTGTCCCCAGCAGCTAAAGATAAGGTTGACGGAGAGAGAAAGGAAGTGGTTGAATTGGACTTGGTTAAAATGGATTAAACACACATACCCATACATACACATACAGTACAGAGGCACACAAACACACACATAGACATACATGTATTGACAGCCTTGGATGCATACAGTAAGTGTGACTAATTACTTAAGGATGGGTATGTGAGGAATTAATATGGCCTTGAAATGATATTTATTTAATGTTACGCAGTGAGCTGGTTGAAACAGCCCTAGAGGGATAGAGGTCAAAGGGGCGGTCTCCTTCTATAAATGAGCACTTAAGGGCAAAGAGAGGGTCCTGGTCTGATTAATTGGGTAATTCATTAGTTTGGTTAAGTCGTTTAGTAAGATGGGTGAAACGAGGGCCTATAACCTGAGGGCTCTGCTGAGCACTAGCTACAGACGAGGAGGAATACTGTGGCTAATGCAAGATAACAACATCAAATGAACTGTGAACAAACACACATCTATAGAGTCATGCGCCAGAGTGGCTGTGCTTCCAGGAAAATGAGCGACAAACAAAAGCATCACATCTACACACATACACACAAATTGCCCTTTCATACTGTATGAATTTCAACGTGTTTGAAATTACAGTGAGGCGATTTGTGACGGCTATGTTTCCCCAGCTCGTATTGACAAGCATTAATCCAACATGGAAGTTCAGGTATGTGTTATTGACTGTGTCGTTGAATGGGAGCTTGTGTGTTAAAGGGCAGTTCCTTATGCTGTATTTAGATAGGCTTAACTTCAAAGTGCCTGCCATCATCTATCATGCTCTTTGGGGTTATCAGGCTGTAAGGGGCTCAAGCTTTGGTCAAAGAGTCTGATTACCCAGCAGTGTAGATGTGTGTACACATGACACTGTTTTTTTCGCAGGCTATATTTACCCATGCTTCTTTCACAGTACTTTCTTGACTGTCCAGAAACCCTGCTCACATATCCAACAAACACTCACAGGCTGGTGCTTGCATGCACATGCACCTGCAATTGCACTGAATCCTACGCTTAGCTTCTTTTCAGACCAACACAGTACCCAGTGTGAGTGCCAGCCTGTTGCTTTACTTCCCTCCATTCCTGTCCATCAGTTTCTTCCCAGGGGCCCTCACTTGTACCCCATGGGGCCTGGGGCCTGCTCTTCTGCAGTCCCTCTCCACTCAGCCCAAATGCCAGGAAAATGTTTGGGAAAGGCAGCAGTTTTTTGTGTACAGTGGACAGCTGGTACATTCCAGATAAGAGCTGAATTTAAAGTGAGTACAAAGGCAGCAAGCTCAGGCTTCCTTTTTGTCTATCCATTCCCATTGATGAGCTTCTCAATCAGACCCAAATGGTTTGTTTCTACAAGCATAAACACAATATCATAAAAACACTGGCAGAGAATGGCAGGCAGTGTGTCTGGTTCCTGTTCAGACCTGTTAAGCCTTTTCAAGGCGCTCCATGTTACACCAAGCACTGAATGGGCTGAGTGGGATGATGGATTTGAATGCTCAGGTTAAAATCCAAGTACACTTGTCAGTGAATTCTTTGATCAGAGCTGCACGATGACAGGGATTCATAAAGTGAAATCTGGTTTCAGAACAATTACTGTATGCGCACTTTGCAAAATAAAGGAATGGCTGAATGTAAAAGGAAAATACTTGTATTGATAAACAAATAAGTACATTTTATGCCATGCCTTTAATGAGTTACATTTACTCCAACTGAAGAAATATCTGGCTGCAGACCATACACTCCACCCAACCGGTCATCTAAGACACTATCTCTTTCAGAATGGAAATACACACCAAAACTTTCAAAACAAAATCGGATTAAACTTCTGTTAAGGTCATGGTTGGGATACCAAAAATTACAAGTTAAGAACCTGGCCTGCAAGACATAATTGTAAAAACAAATAAAGCCGAGAAAACAGTCTGCTTACAGGAAAAAAGCTCAACCTCCTTAAAAAAACTCATTCTGCAGAATATATAGCTCACATATCTCTATCATCTGCATAAGCTATGTAGATAACATAGGCAGCATAGCTACATAGCTAACTAGAAAAGCAGACCTCCGCCATTAGCCCTGTCTCCCAATAGTAAAGAATCCTTTAAAAATTCCCTGGATCTAGACTGTGATCCGGATCACTCCCAAAATCTAATCAGTTCTTCCTTATGCCATTTCTGAAAATTCCTGAAAATTTCATCAAAATCCATCCATGACTTTTTGAGTTGTGTTGCTAACAATCAAACAAACTAACAAACTAACAAACCCTGCCGATCACATAACCTCCTTGGCGGAGGTCATTAGCTAAATCTAAGCTCACAAAGTGGCTACATAAGTTAAGTAGTTACGTTCTCTATGTAGCTATGTTATCTTTAGCTACATTTGCAAAATCATGTTGCTAAAGCTAACTTAGCTACATTGGCTTGTGTCGTAACATAAATTACCCAGCTAGTGTAGCTATGTTAGAATTAGCTAAAGCTAACAGAGCTAAAGTGAGCCACCATTCTTGTAAGTACTTCTAAAATGGATATTTAATTAAATTCCACATTAGACCTCTAACCTTTTCTCTACTTTTATTTATGAAATTATGCTTTGGAAAGTTTGCAATGTGGTTATTTCATGAACATAACTGCCAGACTGTTTATGAGTATAGTTTAATCTAAAAAAAAAAAACTACAGCAATTAAGGCAGAGTTCTGAAATAGATGGTGACCAAGATGAACAGTCTGAGAGAAGGGTCATCAGAGATGTCCAGTCTGCACGCAGTGTCTTGAAATATTTTGCACATAATATGCACCAATTAAAGCAGTTTTCAGCAGTGTTAAACTGCTGTTTAGCCTCATAGAGTTGAATGATGACCATAACAGACATTCACTGCAGCTCCTAAATTCCTCGAGGACCCTTGAACTATGTCCTAACATCCCTCTCCTGACCCATACTTTTGCAGGGGACCCCTGAAACACACACCACACCGAGCCAAACCAAGCCATGCTGATTTGCTTTTTCCATCACCAGTTTCACCGAGCCAAAGTGTTTAAATGGTCCTGCTCTTGAGCAGGGCCAAAGCGAGTCAGCCGCGCTGACGTCAAGGTGGTTCGCAGGGTTCGATTTGCCGTGTGGATTTACCCCTTCTGCCACTGATACCCCCCCCCCAGATTTCCAGGCCACGGGGAGATACGTTTTATCCTTGCCTCTGCTCAAACTGTCTATAACTCTGTTACAGTGATGGCATAATGTCAGCATTCACTGTTTGACTTAAAAATTTACGACACGTAACCAAAACTGGAGATTTATGTGCTCATACTACAGTCCTATAGTAGTGCACGGTTGGAGTTCTTGAGCAAAATCAGGATGGACCAGGCACAGATCCAGGATTCCAACTTTTTTGGCACCCACTAATAACAAAAAACAATGACAGAGTCAGTCTTTCATTTATTAACTGGCCATAGTAAAGCATGCAGTTCTCACTTCCCACTCCAAATTTATGATTGTCTTCATTTCTGCTATCTATAGACCAGAAGATGATCAGAAGAATATTCTTTAACTTCTATACAGGAAAAGTCTCTCCTTTTGATGATAAGCGTGAATTACTGTTTGTTTATTGATCGGGAAAGAAAGAGAGAAAAGGAGAGAGAGAGAGAAAACGAGAGAGGGAATGTGAAAAGAGGGGTGTGCAGCGCTGTCAGTCTACAGCTTGATTTTTGCTTTAAAACGATGTAAAGTCAATCACATCATATAGTGTAGCAAGATCGAGATGGGCTCAGAACGCTGCGTCATTAGCTCTAGACTCGCCCTCGAACAGGTAGCTTGGTTGTAGTGGAAAAGCAAATTCCCTGCTATGCCGAGGCAAACCAAGTTGAGCCCAGCTGCGCCATGTCATGGAAAAGCCCCAATGGTCCCATTGTTCTTTCTCACAGAATCAGATCTGCTAAATCAAGATGGCATTTCTCAGAGTTCATGAGCTTAAAAAGACAACAAATAACTACATGCATGCAAGAAAATGATTATCTAAATAACACTGTGCTAATATAAAAATGTGTGGTAAAGAAAAAAATCCACATGCACAAGTAAGCACGTTAACAATGCATAATGCACACACACGAAGCATGTGACATCAAGAATTCACTTTCTCCAAAAAGCCCAATTCCTCCCCACGTCCCTTTTGAACCAGGTCAAAGCCCCCACCCACCAGCCCCAGCAGAAAGGATGGGAAAACTAATGACTACAATAGAGTGTTTGCATTTTTCTTGGGCCCTGAAAAACACAAAGAACAAGGCCTGTGACAAGCTCCATTATGTGGTTGCTCTGCCAGTGAGGAGACAGCTCCTGCTGAAGAGATGAAAGTGGGGGCAGCAGGATTGGGAGGACAGGAGAATGGGGAGTGTGTGAGTGTGGGTGGAGGGGTTATGTGTGTAGGGTGTCAAGAGGGCCGCGAAGATGGCAGGTGATGAGGACGGTCCCGCCCTCGCTGCCATAACCCATGTCGCGTGGAGCTACGGGCCCATCAGCACAAAGACAAATTATCGCAGGGGGAATTTCACGGACAGGAAGAATCTGTCACTGAGTGGAACCCTCCCTCTTAGGGACTTCACACAGCCATTATGAGCTTCTTTAAGGAGGGAAAATTCACTGAGAGGCCGGCGTCCAACACCCCCAGCGCCAAGATGGATGAGGATGAGGAGGTGGAGGTCAGAAGTTAGACTGTTTGTAGCATACTTATAAAAAACCCCATGCTCCTCATTTTTAGTAGTTTCTGCTATTTTTCTGAGAACTCTACCCAAGCAGGAGCATAAAGATGGCAAATGTTCTTTAATCAAAATGAATATGCAGCTTTAATGTGCATATCATCTTAAAGTTATCTGTTTAAATGATTATTTACACATTTAAAGCCACGTTATCTTAATAGCCACATAATGGAGGCTAAAACCCTAGATATAAATTAAAATAAATATCTGCGCTTACTTTTTAACCATTTGGGTGCATTCCTACTTAACCAAACGGCCTCTCTGTCCAGCAGTGAGCATGAGGATGTAAGCTTTCTCAGTGCTTCTGTAGCTGGCAGTCAGCCTCCAAGAACTTGGACTGCTCCCAGCAAGCACATGAAGAATCCTGCAATAATAAATAATACCACTCAATTGGGTATTATGTGTACTTAGAGACTTAGATTTATAAATTAAGGCTTTGTGTTTAATTGGCAACTCCCTGTGAGAGTTAACAGTGTGTTTAATGTGCACTTCATGGATAAACTTAACATTAAGCCTCTAGATACACAGGCAACAGTTGTTGAGAAATGCAGGCAAACACATGATGTCAGGCATTGTAAAGACAGGCTGTTCCAACAGGAGGCTGCTAGTGGTGATAAATGTCTTATTTATTCGGGATGTTAAAGTGCTTACTATGGGGCTTGTACTTTCACCCCAAATGAAAATGTGAGAACAAGGGGCCTTTTCTTCTTTCATTCAAGAGAAACATCATCACTGATGTGAGGAACAAAGTTAGGAAAAGCTCCAAAGAAAGAGACAGGAAAACCAAACACGTTCAAAGAGTTTTCACCTGAGGTCAAGAAGGGAAGTGGTTTAAATGTTTTGACGATGGATAATTGGAACTGAAAAATAGTTCAGTTTAGATTTGTATTTTAATCTGGTAAATGATGATTCAAAGACAAAGAGAAAATGCTCTGCTATCAGGATTCATGTCAGTGACATCAGGTTAGGGTGTCACGCTCATAATCAGGCCTGACTTTTGACAATAAGCCGCAATGATGCAGTCCAGCCAAAATCTGAGTGTGTATTGTCTGAGATGCCATTAAGTTGTAGTTTTCTAGAGGTCTTAAGAAATGAACGAATTGTTTTGGGAAAAACAGCACTGATGTCCCAAGATAAGATAAATTAGGCAAGATCTAACATAAGACGTTTCTCATTATCATGGCAAAACAGAGTATGGATTTAAGAGAAAGGTACAATCACAGAGCAGTTACAATCACAGAAAAAAATAAAATCCTGAGTCAGAGCAGAAAATATTCAGCTGAACCATCAACCTGATGAATCTCCCTTTAATGCCTTTAATCTACCTTTAAAAAGATTTAAAGAGACCATCTCTTAAAGACATAAGGTCTCCTGTAGCAGATTGCAGGCGGCAGGAGCAGCATACCTGAAACTTTTTTTACCCATTTTAAGAAGGACTTTGGGAGCAGATGACAAAAGTAAATTACGTGACAGTGAAGACTGTAGCTTCCAGCACTTTTAACCTGAATGATATTAGGATATGAGTAGATGTTTTGGCCTGCACCTTGTTAATTTCATTTCGAATCTTTTATTATGTATGTATTTGCTTTGCAATGTTTTGTGAAGACGGTGTAGATATTATGACATTATTCTTCTTTCTGCTCCGTATCATCAAAGTTGAAGATTTTAAAACATAAATTGTTTTGTTTGGTTTATTAAATGAAATAAACATATAAATTAGTAAATAATTAAAAATTGCTAAGTGTATGCCCACTTAGGGTTTCTGTACATTAGTAATATTTTTTTCCAGGCACACATTCATGATCCACCAAAAACAGCTCTGCAACCCACTTTTGTGTCCCAACCCACCAGTTAAGAACATCTGATTTAAAAATTTCAGTGCCTTTCCCTTAAAAAAATCATGTATCCCATATTGGTATACTTGTTGGTTAGATGGAGAAAAGAGTCACATTTACCATTAAGCGATTCCCCCTCCCTTCATGGCTGTCTGTAACATTCATGAGACCACAGCATGTGTAATCATGCTCAATATTTTATAACAGGTTGTATTACAACAACTTATTCTCTTTCAGAGTGTATGCATGTATCCAAACATCTCACCCAATAATGGGAACAATAGAGCTTTAAGTTGTTCATGGAAAGAAGCCACATCTATTGTGTTCAAAGATACAATTCCAATTGAACCATTATGACACCGCCTTTTAAATTTTTCTTGGCCAACACAAAAGACCAGTGGCCCTTTAACAAAAGTGAAGGGGATTATTCTATTCCTTCAACTTCGAACCCTGCAGCCATTCTCCTCTCTTTCACACTGGGGCATGAACTTGGATGGGTCCTGCTTTCCCCCCTGCTAAACACCACATTTTAAACACACAGTCACAATTGGCTGGATTAACCCACTCCCTGCCCCTCTGCATGAAGTGATCCTATGGACTCAACAACCCCTACCATGCTAGTAACCAGCAGAGTCGCATGCTAACTGGATCTTGTTCTGTGAGAAGAAGAAGAAGAAGAAAAAAGACAAGTGTCCCTAACTTTTCTCATGTCACATTCTCTCACAGCCCCTGGTGTAGATGGGTATAGGCCTCACTTAAAAGAGACTCCTTTGAACTGAATTCATGGGCCATTTGCATAAGCAGATTTGGGTGAGGAGAATGGAGGGGCACTGTGGCTGGTCATTAATATGCCAGCTAATTCAGCACATTGTAAGCCCATTGATGCTTCACTAAAGGGCAGTTATCCCATTGCCATTGTTTAGGCCTGAACCAGTCCCGGCAGTTGTTACAAATTACATACTTAATTGATTTAAAATCTGCCATAAACTGCACAATGAGAGGAGATATGGTGATGCTCGGCAATGCTGAGAGAGATTTTTTTCTACCAATAATGTTAATGTCTGTATAATAAATGAATGAGGGTTCAAACAGCTGGCTCTGCATTCATGAGATAAACATCACAAGCAGATGCTTCGCCAGTCATCCCAGCATCACTAACATAAGCCCGCAATTCAAGCACATTTGCAGACTCATTTTCAACACATTTGTAAAACAATGTCCATTGATTATGTCTTAGACTGCTGGTCAGATACTCAGCAGAGACACTTTCCAAAGATAACACGGTGAGAGTGATTACTGCGAGACTGTTTGTGCAGTCATGACTCAGACATGGTAATGCGCACTCCACATTTTCACACTCAGCACCAATTAGTGGTTGCAACAAAGCCTGACCCAAAATAAACATTGCAGTATTGCATACTTATTACGACAATAAGACGTAATCCCCTGGATATGCTGGACAATATTAGCTTTTCAATTACTCCTCAGAGCCATTGAGTGGCAGTCTATTGAAACAGCGACCCCCCCCCCCCAACACGCATACCCTGTCCTCCACAGGCTACTTCAGAATAGCACTTCAGATTTGAGAGCTATAAACATAGCATCCATCGGCATATGCACCATCTCTTACCCTCTCCTCACTCCTCATCCTATGTCTCTCTCCTCATTAATTGCAGGCTCCTGCTGTTCACTTTAGAAAACACATGATGCAATAATGCTTCATAGTTATAATAAAAAAATAATCTAAATTAGGAATTTATGCTCATGATGGCGTTAAGGATGATAGTGATATGAGGGGTGGTTAAAAAAATGACTGTACACTGTCAAACTGAATTAGTAAAGCTTACTTCTAAAAAATCATGCAAACCGATTGCCATAAAAAAAAACTAGGCAAAACAAGTTTTTGACCTTGGTAAAGTCAACAAGATATTGTGTGTTGCCTTTACAAAAGGTTTTTTTAGTGTTGTGCACTCGTTCTTGAGTTTAACTAACTTACTTTAGTAATACTCAGTTTGTTAAGTAGCATTGTACATTTATGTTAGTTTCACTTATTTTCCACTGTAATTTTCACTTAAATCATTCACAGATTTTTATTTCTCACATTAATGCCACTCAATGAAGTCTCACTTTTGTGACTTCGAATGGCAATGAATAAAAGATGCACACTGAATCAGGAGGTGCTTTTCCCTTGTGTTTAGTACACCAGCCAGAGAACTGCTCCTTTACACAGAAGAACTTTTCCACCTGACTGGGTAACTTCACTCAAGGTGCAAAAGTGTTTAATGCCCAAAAGCATTCTGTGAAAACTCTGCAATAATCGAGGAGTGTTTACTCAAAACTAGTGCTGTCAAATGATTAAAATTTTTCATCAATCTCAGGGTTGCTGTGGATTAATTTTGATAAATCATGACTAAATATCATTCATTTTTAATCTATAGTAATCACATTTCATTTTGCAAGCTTGGCGACGCGTTAGCCAAAGTGCTAGCAGAATCCTCAACGAACGTTTGCTTCATATTAATGTGGTATTTTAAGCTGGAAGTGCTTTCGTAAGGAAACTTCTTCCTGCAGAATGTGCATGATACTTTAGGTCAGTCACCTGTTCCGTTTTTTTTTTTTTTTTTTTTGGTACTCAAATTTCCCATCGAGAGGGCCAATGTGCTCTTTAGCTTCTTCCATATCGAGTTGGTTGGTCTCTACCGGATCAACAGCCCATTTGGTCATGCGCAGCGGCATGTTCGACGGTAACCCTACTTGGACAAACTGCCCGAAATGCATTCCCAGAGACGTTTCAGGGATTTTGAGTCAATCTACGCTGTAGATGGGTTAATTGCGTTAAAATTTTTAATCAGATTATTCATGATGATGGATTAATCTGTATTAAAGCGTTAATTTTGACAGCCCTACTCAAAACTAAAAATGTGCTCTACCAACTGAAACAGGACTGGTGTCGCTGTTTTGATTGTTAAAGCTATCTCATCTCAACTTTCTTTTAACAGTTTCTCACTTGTCAGTCCTTCATGTGTAATAATGATTGAAAAGTGCACTCTGACCAGGATGAGCTCTTCCATCATGCCTAGCAACGCACTGTAAAATGGAACAAGTTGAAACTGCTCAAAGTTTTTGTTGAAACTGATTATGTCAAAGTCTTTAAGTAGTAGAAAACATTTTTTGAGTAATCATTACTCGTACATTAATATTGCGTTAACTTAATTTTTATAAGTTAAAATACACTGTGGGAACTTTCCTACATTTTAAAAATTAGGTTTAAATCATACTGAAAAAAACATGTTTAAGTACTTTTCAGAAAGCTGCATGGTCTTCAGCCAATGCAATTTTCCCTTATTTCTATCATACACATCAATCATGAACATTAATGCCACCTATAGTCCAACGTAAGTGACAATAAGTGAAAAGTGCACACTAACCCATCCATCATGTTCAGTATGTAATCTACTGTATTTTAAAGTTGCCCCCAACAGGTGTCACACCCCTAACTGAGTCAGTAACTTCACTCATGGTGCAACAGTGACTTATTCTGGGAAACTCTGAAGATTAAGGGATGATTGTCAAATAATTTGAGTACAATGCAAAAAATACTTAGAATGATTGAGTGCTGTTTACTTAAAACTAAAAGTATGTTCTATCAACTCAGATAAATAGAGCTGAAATGGCTATTTTGGATTTTGAGTCAATTCTTAAACCTTCAACTGTTCTGCCTTAGAGTGTAGTACATGGAGTACAACAGGCTGGGCACCTTTGACTGAGTGGTTACCTTCACTTATGGTGAAAAGGTGTCTAATGCCCAAAGGCATTCTGGCAAAACTCTTCAGATGAAGGGGATGATTGTCAAATAATTTATTTAAAATGACAAAAAACACTAAGCTTGAGTGCCAAGGCCTTACCTTATAATTTAAAAAAAAAAACAAAACAAAACAGTCAAGCCACACAAAAGTTGAAATCACAGAAATTTTGCAGTGTCCTCTCCTCTGTTTATAGCACAGGCAAACTTGAATTAAGCACATGCTCAGACTGCTAGGACTGTAAAACTTTCCTGCCTGTTTTAATGTTGCTTTAACCTGGTTACCGCCACATAGTGGATGGTGGTGTGAATCAGCAAACTGGCAGCCCTTTGATATTACTTGTTTACTTTAAGTTGCCTTTACTTGAAACAACAGTTGAACTGAGTCCCCTTACCCTGTGATTAAACATTACTTGATAAAACTGGTAATTAGTACATAAACTTGCCTATCAAGCAAAGTTAACTTAATTTTTGAATCTGGATAGCTATCAGGATTTACAGTGTAATGATGGTGGATGTGGAAAGGTGTGAATGGAGTGATGCAGCGTCTCTGAGATTCCCAACCTTTTGTGAAACCCTGACCCGCTCTTCAACAGTTGCCATTGTCAGCAGGTCCTTCGAAGGGTTTCTATGCTGTTGGGGCCTCTGTGTACCCCCCCCTCCTGCCCCTGATAGGGCCACATCAAAGCATGGAGTAGCTGTGCTTTGTGGGGCCTTGGTCCCTTGACTCTCAACATGTGGTTTTGTAGCTCTGGACATCGGCACCTTTTAACCCATTCTGTTGAGATTAGGCATTGCCTTCAATTGGGCATTAGTGAAACTATAGTAACCAATAAGAAGCTTGTCGCTGAATGGAAACTATGTATCTTGTCACAGTGGAGCTGTCGGAACATCACGATCCCAGACAAGTTCCTCCGCAGGATTTTGGCTGCCTGGATTGGGGCCCCTTCTTTTCATGCTGACACCAAGTAAACTCCTTCAAACACACATTCACAGAAACACACACACAGACACACATTTTTGCAACCTAGGCACTGTAATGGAAATTTATATTCCACACAAAGAGGGGAAAACATTGTTTTCTGACAGGCACAAGCATTTAATGGTGTTTTTCATGTCGTAAGTGGGAAAATTGGCCAAAAATGAAGAACCAGCAACAGCTAAAGAATGAAACGGGGGGACATGGCTTCGCACAACAACTTAGGGTGCAGGGTTTGGAAGCTTGGGAAATAAACAGGAACTAATGGAGTGGGTCCCTGCTGCAGTCTTGGCTGGCAAAGGGCTGGTCCTGGGGAGAGAGGAAGGGCAGGCGGAGGGCCAGGCAATGTCGTCGGCCCCCAGCTTCATTAAGAGGTGCAAACACAGCTCCACAGTATTCAGGGCTAGGGCTCAATCAGTCAGATCCTGGCCTTAGCCTGGGCTTAACATGAGCTAAAGACTCCAGACATCACACACTCATTAAAGCCCGGCTCCTGGAGCAACTGTCACTGGCTAGCACTTCTACAGCAACTGCTCTCTCCAGATTCCTGTTGAGGGGAATCTTCACACATCCCCAGGTTGGCTCCCTCTGCTCCAGCACAAGTCAACAGCTTGGATTAGTGAGGTTACCATAGTCAAAACATTTATTCACAGAACAAAGCTTGCATGACCCTTGCTGGCTTTACCCTATATCTGCTATCAGATGGTCATTTACTTAACTAATAGTTTTAAGAAGCATGATCCACACAATTTGCAGATAGCCAAAAGTACTCACTGACGGCTCTATCACTGTTTACATGATGCACAGTTGCCTGCATCTAGATAGTAACTATGTAAAGTCAAGCTAATGCCTTCAAATATACACATCATAGAGTTGACACTTGGCTGCTGCTTTTTGTCTTTCTGTTTTGTTATAGAGCCCAAGATACAGTGTTCAATTGATGCTGCTCAATCGACACAAGTCTCACACTGGCTCAGGCAGAGCAGAGAGAATCAGCATGAGGGTGGATTGATTTTTGGCTGGGTGCAGACAGTGAGCCAGGGACAGTGGGCCTCCAGACAGAAGCTTGGCTGGACTCTGTGAAGACTGGAGCCTTCTGTGAGGTTGCCTGCCCCGCCACATGGAGTGCTCCAACAGTGACCCTGCGCAAACTGGCAACTGCCAACCGTCTGCTTCCGTCTGCTTGGCATATTTGGCCATTTAGTGGGCGCTTGTGAAGATCAAATGGGTTAAGATCACCCCTCTTAGAGAGCGGGGAAAAAAGAACATCAAAAAGGTGTAAATTTCACTTCCCCACTTTTGATTAAGTCAAGCATGAAAAGAAATGTAATACTCTCAAGTGGCAAGGGTTTACACTATTGATGCTGTTACTTCTGCTTCAGGAGGCCCAATCAGCCGACAGGGAGCTGAGTAAACTCGCCCCGAGTTTTAGGGGAGGCCAGATGGAGGGCTTTTGCTGTGCCTGAAAAGACAGCTTAAGAGCTCGCCTCCTCAATCCCACTCAATACTGACTGTGTGAAATCCTGGCCCTGGCTAACCCCCCAACCCACCCGCCTTCTCCAAAGCTGGTGGCTACCACCATATGGGCTTGTTTAAAAACTCCCACAGGCTGGTACAAAGCACAACAACACAGTTTTCATATCAAGTACTCTCTCAAAGAGGCCCCCCCTCCGACTCCTTCCCTTCTGATTCCAAAGGCTGTCACGGGTTCTGCTCTGATTAATAGTTGGTGTTGGCCGTCTGTTTTGGCAGATCATTTTGTGCGATGATTAATATGAATTTACCAGCTCAGTCCAGATTTCATATGTTACAAAAGGAATTGCTGATTGACTGGATGTTTGCCTTTTCACCTGCAAAAATACACAGTGTAATATATCGGAGCGATATTAGTGTGGTGACCCTCCAGAGTAACATTGCACCTTCTTGCTTTGCTTTGTTGCAACAGGCTCACACAAAGAAAAAGTGAAGTAGAGCAGTGCCCCTAGTAGTATGTGGTGGACAGCAGAATGGAATGGCTTTTGTAAAGACTTAATAGAATCTTTAACCGTTCCAACAATCCACTCCCATGGAGTTGCATTAAGTAGATATTGTAAAGGGAAAATGACCTAAATAGCTCAACATCAACCTCATTAGGCATGCAGGCAGGGTTGGGGCCATTTCATGGTGGAAGCTATTCTCAAGGCTCACCCCAGGTAAGCATTAAATTGCAAATGATACTCTGAAAGGCAGAGAGGAGAGGGCAGAGAGGGAGAGAGAGTGAATATAGCAAACACAGAGCAAATGGTTCTCAGGACAACAGAGAATGAAAAGGCGGTTGGAGGAGCTGCTCTGACCGTAAAAAATCCAATACATCACAGCTTTTGGGGAGCAAATTCCACTCGTCTCCTAAGTGTCTTATTTGTAAGCAATGCTGAGCACAGGCCTGTGTGAGGAGACAGTGAAAAAATAGAGAGGGAGCAAGGGAGAGAACCTAATGACAGACTGATAGCAATTACTTGTGCCCGTCAACTGCTCCTCTCGCTCCCAGCATTCCAGGGGAAAATTAGACGAGTGGGAAAAATAAGGGAGAAAAAAGGATAAAGGGTTTGAAAACAGTTTAGATTAAGTCTGAAGAAGTAGTCTCTGCAGTCTCTCCACTGTCACAAAACTTTCAAGCAGACACTATCTCTCAGCAAATCAACAGGCGCATCTTTCCCACCCAACAATCTTCACCTAATGACCTCTTAGATCAACATGTTAATAAAGGGCTCTCTGAAGAATAGTTTGCAACTCAAAGTGCTCTTGTGAGTGACATTAAAAGATGCTCAGAAACAGGAGTAGTGCTCCCCGGCGGATCTGCTCTCTGTCACACTTCCTGGTGAGAAATTGTACCTTTGCATATTCTTGTCACCGATGGCATAAGTGAAAGGACCCCAGAGGACAGTGTTAGTCACTGCTTGCCTTGTGGAGGGGAGTAAATTAAAGCAGGGATTAGGGCAGGCGAAATTGTGGATGACAAGCAAGGCAGTGGCAGCCAAATCAAGTGCTCTTTAGGACCATATGGGCCACCAATGAGCCTGACGTGCAGCTTTTTAGTTTATTTAACTTGAATTAGATAAACTCTCCACCTAATTTACACTTTTTCTCCTATCTTCTGTAAAGTTTCCTTTAAACATGCACTGTAACCATAGACCTTTATAGTGCTTTTACATGTGGAAGAGCTGCATGTTTGAAGACAAGACTTTTCACTTTGACTTTATGAAGAATTTTCCCTGCCTACCCTTAAGTAAAATGTAAAATTAAATCTGGGTTAGCTGATTGCAGCAGGAAAATTCAATACAAGCAAGCGGGGCGGGGGTCATGTTTGCATCCTGCAGTAGGTGTACAGTAAAAGACTGTGTTTATGCAGTTGATACAATCCTCATGTGTGCACTGAAAACAGCTTCAGTATATTTTCTGTTTGCAAGAATGTTTTTTCTGCTATTTTGCTGATATTATGAAGGTGTTGGGAAGTTACTGATAGGGTTACACAATATTGGGTTTTGTATCTCTGATACACAGATTTTCCAAGCTCATTTTTGCTTATATTATAGATTAAGAAATACAGACAAGGTTCTGCATAAAACTTCACAAAAATAATGCCTGCCTTTTGAGAAGCAAGGAAAGGGTCATGTTTTTTTTAATATTTCCAATCATATTTTTTTTTTAAGTGAAGATCTCATGCAACTACCATCTTAATTTAAAACTATGTTTACTGGTGCCTGGGTCTGACGTGACTTTCTTCCAACAGTTGCAGTAATGCATCAGACTCTGTTACTTTTTATGGTACCTAGTAGTTCAACACATTTCTTTTTAAAATCATTAATGCCGTCACAATTACTGAGAATTTCACTGTAATAATTCACACGTTACTCGTTACTTTTACAGCCAACAACTTGTTGATGAAGATCAGTAAACATCCGGTTTGGCAGATGACATGACAGGACCGTAAGTACATCAGCATCCTGTGAGAGAACAGAGCCTCTGCGGACACACACAAACAAACACAGGCACTGAAGCACGCGCACACATCATGGTTGAGCACTCGAGCGTGAGCTTTCTGTCTTGGAAACACTAGCATTACTTTTCCCTCCTCGTGATAAAGAACGAAAAAGACCAGGGAAGTAAACTTTTCCATCGCCAAGAAAAGTTATTCCAACCTTATGAAGTACTGAGTTAAACACATGCTACAGCTAAGCTAGTTTCCAGAGAGCCGGATGCTACAAACACCCGTAACCCAGGTACAACTCACGTTAGCTCGACAGACCAAGGAGGAGCCACTCCATGTAAACAACCACGGCTGGATTTTAAATCACCGCCAGCTGCACTGTCACCAAGGCAGCACTAACAGACTAATAGCAAGGTATGTTGTTAGAGACACACTGATATAAGCTGTGAGGCCACTGCCTTCAGAGAAAGAATAAGAAAAAAACACAAGACCAGAGAGGACCGTGATGCAGAAAGAAATTTAGAGAGCAGCTGGGATTTAATCTGTACACTGTCAATAGAGTACATCTATTTTAGACTTTTTAAACAGTGTAAAAATGCTTTAACACTGTCAAAAGTTGAGAAACATTTCTAATGAGTTCTATTGTTTCACCACTTTCCAACATAATAATAATGGCTACAGTGTTATATGACATTAGTTATTTCCTCTCACACTGCCACAACACAAATGAATGTGATGTGTAGGCTACAATGAGGATTGAAGTATAAAAAGTAACGCCTGAGCTACTTTTCAAAGTAACTAGTTACTTATACAATGCAGTAACTCAGTTACTAACACAGTTACTTTTTGCAGGCAGTAACTAGTAACTGTAACTAGTTACTATTTTTCAGTAACTTGCCCAACATTGCTCATTACTACTTTCTAAAGCATGCAATGAGTTGCATTACTAAGTTGCTCTCAGCTAAAAGTAACTAGTTACACTAGTTTTATTAAGTTTGCATTACTCCTTGTTAACCTGACATCTTCTCTTACTTCACTGCCAATGGAAAATCAGTACTAAACCTTACATATTCCCACATTAGTGTATGATAAAGTCATGGCACTGTTCATGCAACAAAGGGCGTAAGGATATGTGAGTGATGTCAACGCAAGGAGTGATGTTACCAGACAGGACTTATTGCAAATGTGCTTCATGAGAAGTTAGTCCACAGACGAGTATGTCCATCATGTGTTTTGTTCAGTTAAGTCGTGCTAATTAAGTAAAGAAAAGATAGTCATTGCCTCCTGATAATTCTACATTACACAATCAGCACAAATCCTTATTCTAATGAGGAGGGCTTGCACAAGATCTCTCCCTTCTCTTTAATAGTCTACAAAAGAGATGAAAGTTGTGAAAAATCAGACCAAAATGGAATCTCACAGAAAAATCTGTCCTGGATAAGGCAAGGAGGTCGCTTGATTTGTTTTCTCCCATTTTACACATAGAGGACTGAGAGTAATGCAAGTAACTTAGATTATCAGTTTACAGTAAATATAGTATGATTACTAAGCAAGCAGCAGTAATATGTTACACGACTGCATTACTGGCCAATGTAATGTGAGTATAGCAACAAGATACTTTGTACTGTGTTACATCCAAAACTGCTCGGCACTCATTAAAACAGATCAGATACATTTTTTAGTAAGTTTTCCACAATTTAATTTGTATGCATCATTGTCTCTAGACTCACACATTACTGATTTTGTTGTTTAATTTAATTTTTTCAGGTATAGTGTAAGTTCAGCATCATAGAGCTACACATTTTACCCAGGGATTAATCAAGCCAAACTGAAAATTATAGAGAAGAAGAAGAAGGAGGAGAAGTGACAATACTATACCAGAAACTAATCACCTTTTTGTGTAAGACCTTTGTAAAAAGCACTACAACACATTGTCTTGTGTAATTAAGAAAAAAACTGCTTCACATTTGCCCATAGTCCTGCAAGAGCAGAGAGAGAGAGCATAGAAAAGTAACTCTTAAATGTTAGAATAGGAAAAAAAGGAATTCTAATGTGAAGAAAGTAGATAGTATTTTCTGCTTTAGCTAAAAACAAAACAAAACAAAAAAAAAAACGCAAAACTTCCTTTCTCGTAGTGTGTGTTTTCGTGGATGAGAGTTTCACCCTCATCTTAATCTTCTTCTAATTTCTTGAATCTAGTCGTGTGAAATTGTTTCCTTAAAAAAAACAATGAACCAAAACAAATTTAACACACGAAGTTGGGAGGAAGCTAAGACATTTTTTCAACACTTGTTAATCCTCATTCTCCACGGAGAAACAATCTTGAACCTTAATCTGCTTTCAGAAGCAGTGTGAAGCGTACCTACCTTAAGGGCTGAAAATAGGTGGATGTCTGTGTGTGTGCTTTAGATGTCAAATTACCATGCAATTACAATATGATGACACACATTAATTGTTTGAGTTTCTACAGCACAACTGCAGGACCGTGTTAGATGCATTAATTAGCTACTTCCTCGTGTTGTTGTGGGGCAATTGTTAACATTTAGAAAAAGTGCTCTCCAGCCACCGTGCTCCTGCAGATAAATATCCTCTGGCTAGTAGATAGAAATATCAAAACAAGTGTGACCGCAAATGAAAGAAAAAGTGACGACACCAGCTGGGTAGGAGGCAATCGTGAGCATGCTGGGAAATCCAGAGGCATTCAAATTGTGTGTGTGTGTTTGCTCTTTAACGTGTGTAAACTTGAATACTAGTTGGATAAATCTCTGTGCCATATATGTGTAATCGGCCCTGTTTTCCATTCATACCTGACTTACCTACTTCTATTTCAAATAATGAGGAAAATAAGGCATAAAAGGCATATATAATTTGTCTTTTTTGGATTGATTTGTATTAATTCTCACAAAAGTCCTTGTTTACATCTCCCTTAATGTTTCTTATTGGCTCATGTTAACCCTGCCTCTCATCTTGTATGCAGGCACAGTGTTAAATCTATAAGAGAACTCAGTGGGAAGCAGCCAGTGGGTGCTCTAATGAAAGTCACTTGGATGCCCTACAGAGAGGTCAAGCTTTTACACCTGGCCATAACCACATGGGGCCACACTGCAGGCATGGCCTTGGAAATGACTGTCAGATAAGGAACTGCATAATTTAGATGCAGGGATCACACCAGCACGAAGCAAGAGCAAAGGCAAAAACAGAGAAAAATAATGTTATATGTGTTAAAAGCTTTATTTTTCACATAGATTTATTACTACTCAGTCTACTTAGTTTAGTTAGAAGAATGACACTCAATTATTTTTGTTTTGTACAGGTGAATTAATCTTATAATTTCAGTCAGGCCTGCTCCAGATTTTATAAAAACATACCAGAAAACAGACAAAATTATCCAGTATTTTTAATTATTTATTCTAATATGTGGCAGGCCGTGTATCTGGCATTTTCCAAACATGATTTCAAACTTCATTATCTTTTCCACGTGTCCTTTACATAACCTTTTAATAACTCTGAATGAGGGTTGCTGATGATACAAGTGTGTATTGCCACTATCACACCAGAGGATGGCAGAGTGGTTGATGAGACTTGGCTGCGTGGAGCTTGGCTCCTGACTGTGGCTGCTTTTCATTCAGGGGAGGGCTTAAACATTGAGCTTTGGGCCCCATTAAGCACTACAAAGCCTGCTTATTTTCTCAATTCCACACCTCCCTTTGAATCATCCTGCATTCTATGAATTGTAAGAAAGAAAAGCAGAGACAGATAAATCCAACTTCGAGTGGCATCGGGCATCACATTTCAAAGGTAGCTCAAAACACACCCCGAGGATGTAAGTGACAGTTTTGACACTAATTCTGCAACCTAATAAATAAGAGTATATACATGTATAAAGACTATCCTTCCTTGATGATCAAAAAGGACAACCATGCAGGAGCACTGGACAGGTAAATCACGGGCTCATTTTCTGAATAATCTATTGAAATAAATCATCCAAATGACAATTGAGTCTTCATATGTTTATCACACAAAGCTAAGTTTGCCTGCTACATGGAATCTCCCATCAGGGTAAAGATCTATAGGCTGCTAACTCATGTCTCCAGTAGCATACATCCATCCATCTGGCTGCCTTGTCCACATCTCTGGCCCCCACAAGCAGTCTGTGCAGCTAGACTCCACGCATGGTCTGATCCTCTTGGCAGCCAACGGTGCAGCACGCTAATGAAGAGGTAATGAGCCAGCAGATCCCTGCGATCTGCACGGGGGCCACAGTGCAAAAGTTTACGTTCCCAGGACATGGAGAGAGAGCATGCCGAACAAGCTGCAGGATGAAAGCTGGGCCTGAGTCGGCCGCATAGATCTACAGCCACAGAGGGGATTACAGACACCTACTTCCAGCTTAGGCTGGAGTTTTTGAAGTTTGGGCATAGGAGGGGAGGGATCCCTTTGGCAGAGTCCTGTTTGATTCTGGTGGGAGTCCGTCTCTAATCCCCCCTTCCCGTTCTCACCTTCTGCCTGATCCACTGTAGCCTCTCATCCCCGTGGTCCAGGATCATTATCCACCTTGGCCGAGGGGGCTCCCCCTCATTAATTTCCCTAAGCAGATTACAGAGTGTGCGTTTGTTGTTGTTGTTTGAGCCATCTGATTTGCCTAAGCCCTTTGTTTTTTCATCTGGTTTACACTTTAATGCCCCCGGAATGAGTTTCAATGACGGGGGGATCAACCTGACCCACTGGCAATGCAGTAGAGAACTTAAGAGAAGTGAGGCTAGCCTGAGGGGGTGGATGAAGGGAGGAGCACATCTTACTTCTCTCCACCGCAGATTTAGATGTTCAGAAGGAGAAGACAAGCGTCGATTTAACCTCAACTCATCTCCTCAGAGTGGAGCTAAAGACTAAATGGGAGACTGGATCATGTGCTGCATTCATTGGACCAATAAGGACCACAGGCCCCATGTTAGCTTCTCTGGACTACAAATGACTCAGCTGCTGGGCCAAACCGGACCTAGCTGTCTTCCCACAGCCAAATGCCCCTCTGAAAAATGAACCCTCAGAGTGATTTGGTCAGTTGGCAGGCCATGCGAGCTCCTCTCAGATTTTGTGGCTGTTTGTACAATCCAAAGCTGGAGGAGAATTAGTTTGCAGTGACCGCTTGGTCGCTCTGGTCCCTCCATCTTCTCCGTGTGACATCTCATTAGTAAGATGAACGCAGCCTGACCTGGGTCCAACAGCACTTGGCAGTCCAGTATGCTCTCCTGTCTGACACACCTCTCACACATCATTATCAGCTATTAGCCACAGTGGGCTGAACATTACGTAATTAATCCAGCTTTTCATAAGCAAAGAAGGTGGAGGGGTGCATTCACAGGCAGGCGACTTACTATCTCACCCAGAAATAAAAAATCAGCACCATAAGTGCGCCTACTTTTAGCTTTGGTGGACGAAAAAGACTTACACCTAAATCCTTTATCAGTAAGGTTTAAATTAACTTTGAAAACACACAATTAAAAAAAAAAAAGAAACACAATTTGTGAACTGTAATTCCATTTCTGATACAGTTTTAACCTGCAAACAGGAGCACGGCTACAAACAACAAGGGTAGAAAAGGGCAAGCTACACATGTCCCGACAACTAACATCCATCCTACCCAACCCCCATCCAGCATCTACCTGGTTCCTATCTAGAGCAAACAATTCTATACAATTAGTCTGACAAAGCCAAATGTAATTGAATGATAAGGGCCAGCAGGGCCGGCACAAACCTTGCTGGGTGGCGTTTGTCTGAGAGCACTGGCGGACAGTGCAGATGTCATCAGACCCATCAATGGGCCAGACCTTATCAGGCCACGGAATCGAAACAGAGTCTTTTTGGGCCAGCATCACCCAGAGAGAGAGAGAGAGAGAGACCAGTACAAAGGTAGAGCTAATGGGACAGTGTTGTACACTTCCCCATCTAGATCTAACAGGACGGGCCCATGTGTGCTCTAAGGTCACGGCTGACTCTTTATTTGTGCTCTTTTCAAAAGAGTGCCCTTTTTACAAACTTTATCTGGAAAATAAGCTCATAATGTGTTGAGAAAATTATTCCTCCCACTTATATTGTGACAACCAGGAATATTTCATTTACTGCTCAGACAAGATGAAAACAATACTGAGGTTAAGATGACAATTCCTGAGAGAAAATGATGAAAGATGCTGCATGAGTAAACACAGCCTTGTTTAACCTACAATGATGTCCACTGTTGAGTGCTAATCTGCACCTGGAAAATGTTGTGGCCTGTTTTCTCCTGACCTGCAATCATAGAGTGGCTGTCTGTTCATTGCTGGGTCACAGTAACTCTCTGAAGGTAACAGAACCTGGGTATTTGCTTTTGGTTTAGACTGGGACATAAAAGACACAACAACATGAAATAAACTGTTATTTGTGCATGCACAAGTGAAGTATTTGTATATGAGTGCCACTTGCTGTAATTGAGCGTCTGCAGCTGACTCTGGATTGACCACATCCTCACCTTGAGCTGTTTTGTTTGCTAAGCTTGGTGAGTCTGTTGCATGAGTAATGTTCTTTGTTTTTCTTAATCTAAAACCTAGACAAAATATTTTTTCAATTGATGTATTTTAGTGCGGTTTGAGGAGTATTTTTAGAACTGCCTTGTTTGACAACACAACAAAATTTGGGGGGAAAAACTTGACCTCTTCAAAACAGATAAATATATTAAAATCAAGTTAAATAGTCAAATAAAGTCAAATAAAATAAATACACATATGATCAAGTTTAATATTCACTTTAAATGGGTCTGTATGGAAAACAATTAAATAAGTGTTTTTCATCTATAAGAAATGACAGCCTAAAGGTTTCAAAGAGTGTTTTCTTTTTTTAATAACAGAAATCTTTAAATAAGATCAATCAGGACATAAATTAAGAACTTACTTGGATTCCTTAGGAACCCTGAATGCTCCTTTTCAGGACAAGTCATGCCACTTTTCCCTTCAGTGTAATTTTATTGAGTGATGAACTCTGTAGACTATTAAAATTGACCCTAGTTTAACAAGTAAAAAATAATAAAATGCTATCAGTTCAAAATGACGGCTTATACAATTTTATAATTTAACAATCAATATATACAGTTGCAAGAAAAAGTACGTGAACCCTTTGGGATTTCTTGGATTTCTGCATAAATTGGTCATAAAAGGTGTTCTGATCTTCATCTACGTCACAACAATAGACAAACACAGTCTGCTTAAACTAATACCGCACAAAAAATGATATGTTTTCATATTTTTATTAAACAAAACATGTTAACATTCACAGTGCAGGGTGGATAAAGTATGTGAGTATTTGGATGTAAAGTATGTGTAAAGAACACACTTTATGACCAATTTATGCAGAAATCCCAAAGGGTTCACGTACTTTTTCTTGCAGCTATACATTCAATGTTTGAAAGAATTTGCCCTTTAAACAGCCACATGACTGTATGGCTTCCCCCTAACTCTCTGTAATACAGTAGAACAAGAATGTTTTTTCTCAGCCAAACAGTGGAGATCAGTCAACTTCACCGAAAGTGACATCACAGCAACTGACCAAATAGCAGTGGCCTAGAGCGTTTCGAATTTCCTGTTTCCTCCAGATCTTGAAAAATGCAGTTTTACATCTGTTGTGTTCCCAAACAAATGTCCCCAACACCTAAACCAACAGTGATAAGTTGATGAAACGTACACATTATACAGATGAAGAGTAGTGCAAAACGTCATGATAGGTTTTGAAAGGATTTCTAGCAATTACTAAAATTTTAGTGTAAAAAATGAAAAAAACATATTTGGACAAGTATTTCACTGAGTGCCCTGTAAACAGTGGTGTTATGAAGGATATACACGAGTATATGGAGTATCCCAACCTATCTTTTGTCACCATAGAGTATACCCAGTTTAAAATGAAGTGTACCCACCTCTGAAGAGTATATTAATTAAGACTATACCCACTTCTGCACACACCACTTCACCACTGCCTAGAAAGGGTTAAGCATGTAAAGGGTTTCATGAAGAGAACAATCGTTCATCCTTTAAGAATTTTCCATCTCAGCTGTTGCTGGCTGGGGTAATGTTGTACTTCCAGCACTCTGATTGGTGTGCCCTCTAAAAATATCAGAGGGCCAGGGAAGTGTCATTAAAAGAGAGATTTTTCCAATGGCAGGAAAAAATCAGACCAATCCCATCTCCCCTCTTAGAAGGGCTTGCCTGTCTTTGTTTTTATGAGAACTACCACCTGCTGTAAGCCGCACAAATAGAAGCTTGCTTCGAGTTACCAAAACTGGCTAGCTAGCTTTGTTGCTTGAATTTATGTAAGCGTCATTTTTCAGCATCATTTTTCAATGAAAAGTTGGAGTTTATGTGCAAATGAAGACATGCTGTACATGTGAGATTAATTTTGGAGAGAAACCCAAAGTTTTTGAGAGACATTTTAACTCCTGATTAGATGTTGGTCTTCATTTGAAAGTAATGCAATGATCAAAGGTAAGGCATTTATTAGGTTGATGTTCCAACATAATTTATTCTTCTGCAGCTGTCGCTGTTTTATAAAGGTTTATTTGGAAAAAATATTATTATAAGGAGCTGTCAGATCATTTAGTGATCAACACATATTCGATAACTGATTGCTGTGCTATCATAATAATATTATTAATGAACAATATTTTTGATTTGTAAAGGTAAAGAAATCATGGTTGCTGTTTTCTGAGAGTTTTTCTTCTTTGGCTGCATAGTTTTCATGTCATGTCTTACATGACATCGTGTTGGTCATGCACGGGAGGAGTGAAGAGCTGTCATTAATTTTCACCTCAGTCCCTTTTCAAAATATTCATCAGTGAGTGCCCCTGCAGTTAGTATGATATTGTGAAAGGAGGATGTATATAATGTCAGGGGTTTCTTCTTTCATAACTTTCTGTCTTCATTTGTTTTTTTCTCACTGATTTGCTCTGTCATGACTTGTATATAAGACTGATGTTGTTGCTTTGGGATTTTTGTTTCAGAACCATTATTGTGCTTTTGTAGTACTTTGGGAAAGCACAGTACACTGAACTGCTTTATATGTGTGTGCGGAGATACACGCGCAGAAGGCTTATATGTACTGTTTACCACTTGCTTTATTTATTTATTTTTTATTTTTTTATTTTTTTTACCAAGAGAACCAGTCACTGACCAGTATTTTGGATATATTGATTGGCATGGAACTCCACATGGACTAAACTTTTCTAGATGATGACATATAAATATTTGATGGAAAGAGAAGTGCCTTTGGCTTTAAAGGCACTCTACTATGATGATTTCATTTATTCTTCATTGCCATCAATGAAGAAAACAAATCAAAAGGATAACAATATAGAGCTATTCAACAAGCAAAGGTCTATCCAAGCAGAAAAGATACATTAAATCAACAAAAAACTGAAGAAAACATTTAAATTTTCATGATATGATTTCTGTATGAAGCATTCAAAAATTCAGCACACCAAACTGAGTTTATAGACTTTTACCAACTGATTTTAAAGAGAAAATTAACCAAACATTACTCTCCACTCTTTCCTGTATGAAGAGGGTCTCTGCTGTCTTACCCCAGCAATATCTGTTTTCAGTAACGGGTTCCACATCTGGAAGAGTCGTAGTCCTGATGAACGGCCTGCTGTGAACATTTACAACCCGTGACATGCGGGGGATTATCTACCTACATTTGCCTATAACTTGCCTTCCATTTCTTACCAGGCTAAGTCAACTCTATTCTCTGAACTATTGCTTTCATTTCATGACAGTTTAATCTGACTGGACTGTAACTCTGCACTCATGTGCAGTGTGAGCAAAGTCTTTGAGAATTCCTTTTATTTTTCCTGTGCTTTTTTTCTTTTTTTTTTTTTTTTTTAAAGTGTGATGTTTTGCAGCAGTGTGTCCAGTTCTCTTTAGTCTCCTGCACCCTGGCTCCAATAGGATGTGGGCAGCAAGTTGTGCAGGGTACAAGGCCAAGGTGGTAGAAATCATCCTCCAATGTTAAGCTAAAAGAAGAGACACAGGTTGAGGATAGGATAGGGAGGGAGGCTGAGGCCCACAACCACACTGGGCTTCAGTGGCAGAGGAAAGCTGCAGGCGGTAGCATTGGCTCCCTAACGGCCTCACCCCACTGATCCCGCAAATTCGGTAAACTTCATGGAAATTTAATAAGTGCCGCTGCTTTGTGTTCGCCCGCAGAGCCCAGGCTTGGTGCTGGGAGGCACATGTGTGATGGTTTACCCACAGACACTCGCCAGCCGGTTTCTGAGGCAGACAGAGGGAAGTCCCTCTTAGTGCTGCCGCTCTATGAGCCAGAGAAGGAGCTGTGACCCGAGGGGCCATGCTGCTTTAGCCAATATAGACTCTGTACGTCCTGAGGGGGAATAATATGTGGGGCTGGCCTGGGCCTGTTTCATTTCCCCTCCTTTCTCTCTCTCTTTCCCTCCCTACAAAGACCCTGCTCAGCTGCTCCTGCCAGGCTACAGAGCTCTTTGAGTTAAAAGGACAGCGATCCTCATTTGAAATCACTGCCTTTGCTCCCTAGTCTCTCCTTTTTTCAGGGGCTGGCTTCTGCTGGCTGCACCACGCTGAGCAATGCTCTGCCATGACAACTAAATAGGCCCCCTAATACCACTTCATAAAGCCAAGGAATATCCTCCAGGCAAGGAGCTGTAAATTAAAGACATAAATGTTGCCTTCATGGAAAACGCAAAGAGTGAACCTTACACTAAAATGACAGGAGTGCCTGAACAGTCTGGGCTAAATGATACTTTAACCATAATTTATAGCTGTGTCCTATGGTGATAAATAAATGCATCTCCTGGTTTTGAGGACTACGAACAGAAAACATGTTGCTCGGAGAGTATTTGCATGCAGGGGTATAGCAAGGGATTCTGGGACCCCTGAAAGAAAATTACACAGGGCCCCATAGCCAGCCAGCCAAGCAAAAATATTTTACCAATATATACAAATTTTTAGGTCTTTTTGAACCATATCCCCCCATATAAATAAGCTTTATTTTTGCTATGGATAAATTAAGTTTACTTGCCTTATTTCCTTCATATAAGATTATGAGTTTATTATCCTGCTCTTGCTGTATGTCCCTGCTTCCTTCTCCTCCATCATCCCCATCTTGCTATCAATCCCTGGTTTCTTCTCCTCCATTGACCTCCTCTTGCCATCAATCCCCGCTTTTTTCTCCTGCATCATCCTTATCTTCCTCCTTATCCCTGCTTTCCTCTCCTCCAGCTTGCTCATCTTCTTCCCTGTCTCTGCTTTCCTCTCCTAATTGTCCTGATTTCGATGTCTATCCCTACTTTCTTCTCCTCTGTCTTCCTCATTTTTCTATCAATCCCTGCTTTCTTCTCCTCTATTGTCCTCATTTTCCTCCCCATCCCTGTTTTCTTCTCCCCATCATATCCATCTTGCTCTATGTCCCTGCTTTCTTCTCCCTATCATATCCATCTTGCTCTATGTCCCTGCTTTCTTCTCCTCCATCATCCTCATCTTTTTTCTCTGTCCCTGCTTTCTTCTCCTACATCATCCTCATCTTTTGTCTCTGTCCCTGCTTTCTTCTCCTCCATCATCCTTACCTTATTCCCTGTCCCTGCTTTCTTCTCCTACATCATCCTCATCTTTTGTCTCTGTCCCTGCTTTCTTCTCCTACATCATCCTAATGATTCTCTGAGTTGCTGCTTTAAAAAGATCTTAGCCCCCCACCAATGCATTTATGCAATTGATTTCTTATCAACAGGTGTGGCTAGATAGGCTGATTTTGGCTAGTAGGTTGGATTAGAGGTGTAGGAGGTTATTTTTTTAGACATTGCAAATAATTCTCACACTAAATAAGAATAAACTGGAATTCAGAAGAAGCTTGCATCCTCAAGTATGTATTTGATGTACCCACTAGGTGACAGCAGTCTTGCATGCAGCAAGTAGACATGAAATATGTGTTTAATTTTCAACCGTCATCACTCAGCCCTGTCCATCACAGTCACATAAACAGTTTTTGTCAGTCTCATAAACAGTTCAGCTGTCCCCCTGACGGTTTAGCTTGTCATCGTTCATTTTCTAAAAGAGGGATCCCGCACGAATGACAGACGAGGAGGAGAAGAAAAGACCAACATGAAAAAGGATTTCTTCTGGCTTTCCAAAATACACACAGAGGGAAAAAAGGTGCCTCTGTGCTGTTTTTTTTTAAGTCTCACTTCCTTACTGGTCGACAGACAACAATGAACAAGTGCAGGCACCCGTTGCAGGGAGATGACAAGAGATGAAGATGAGTGAAGGAGCAGCTTAAAAGATAAGAGCTTTCCTTCACTCTGTTTCTCTGTCCTTCCTTCCCTCTCTCTGTACCTTGTTCTTTCCTCACTGCCTATGATGATGTGACAGGGCTGCTAACCAGATAAATGCATCCATCATTTACACAACAGGCTGTTTGTAACGGAACAATTCCTCAATTCATTTTTCTCATCATTGTTTCCCCTGTTTTAGCGTGTCACTGGGGTCCTGCATTGTGGATATTGTGACGATGGAGGTGAGATAGGAGGGCAGACAGGCGCAAAGTGGAAGGATGCTGGGCTTCTCTAAGGGGATGTTTGGCTTTGTAATTTCACCCTTGAAATTTGTGATTACAAACGGGACAACTTTTTTAATTTTCTCTTTTGTCTGGATTCAGCTGGCTGACAGTATGCCCCAGCAGCCAGGCCTTTTAATCAATCACCTAGATAATCAAATGTCACTGGCTATCTGCTCCATGTAATTACTTTTGCAATTAAAAATCAATCTCCAGTCACCCCGTCTAATTAGAGGGATGGGCAGATCTTCATCTAGATTGATTTTATAATACATATTGACTTCAAATGCCATAACATTGCCATATTCCCTCATTTTCATTCTGGGGAGCATCAAAACAAAATGCCAGGGATTATGGGGAAGTGCAGCAAAGGGGTTGTTCTGATGCTACATACCAGGAAAAGGTCCCCAGTGTAGGAAAGGTTCAACTTGCTGCTTGTCTGTAATGACTACATTCATCCTCTCTGCTCTGATTGGATAAAGAAGAGGAAAATAGAGGAGCAATACCTGACAATCCAAATAAGGAAAGCACTGAGACAAGATTTTTATTAAAAAATGATCATTTAAAAAGTCAACAATTAATCAATCAATTCAATCTTTTGCCAGTCCTCTTATGAAGCATATGAGAGAATTGGCTCCTAGTACAATGACACCTTAACAAGTGTTGTCTGGGGGATTTAATGTAAATCCAGAGGTGTCTCTTGAAGTGTTTTCTTGCCCCATACAACATCAATGTGACCTGCTATAGCAAACATAAACAAATTAAAGTCCACCAGAGACAGCTCTCTCATGACTGTCTCCCTGCTTTTAGCAGATTTAGTCCCAAGGAAACAGACAGATGTGTCCATCTGGAAGATATCATAATGGCCTGTATGCTCACCGTTGGGGACAGGCGTGTGACAGGCGTGTGCGCATGCTGCCCTACCATTGGTCTCTCTGTTTCTCATCTCCACCTTGTTGCCTTCAGGGAGACTTACAGCTCTGACAAGTCCAATAATGAAGCTTCCCAATGTAGGCTTATTTGGACACACATAGAAACACATATGCAGAAATGTACATGAAAAACACATGCACAGACGCCAGTGGAACAGGCACAGCCTCAGGGAAAGTGCCACTCATACATAGGAGCCAAACAGTGGAGCCTACAGGGAGATCTGAAGCTCAAGGACCAGCTGTGTGCAGAACCTTGAGATCCACCGAATGCAAATAGCAGCTGAAAAGACTGCCAGTGGCTTGTAATACAAATATGTACATAGCTAAGTGCTGAACTATATTGAGGGTGTCTTCTGGTTGATTGAAGCTACTTCTCTTGTGTGATTACAGTGGTTATAATAGATGGCTTTCCCTGTATGATGTCCATAAGTGATTAATTCTGTCCATCAGACATGTGATGAGGAGTGTCCTTCTTCCCCTTGGCTGATGATAATAGAGAGCTCCAGACTCTGTAAGTCCTATCCAGTCTGGTGCAGTGATTAAAAAAGAGATCAAACCCTCTTATAACCCTGGAGGGGTGGAGAGAGGGATGGAAACAGAGACTAAAGAGCAGAAAGAGAGGTTATTTAACCTAACATCAGAAACTGAGTTGGCAGCATGGTACCTTTCTATTACCACTAAAGTGTAAACAAAGGGCATGTATCTTGCAAGTGCTGCTGGCCCCATGCGGCGCAGGGGGTGTGATTGACTTGGGTTACTCCAGTGTTGCCTGGGCCTTCTCCCACTGAGACCAGTAATAAGGGCAGCACTTATCATGTGTTGCCTGCAGCCACCACCAACAACACCAAGTCTACAGCAGCATACAGAGAAAGAGAGAGAGAGGGAGAGAGAAAGAGAGAGAGAGAGAGAGAGAAAGAGAGAGAGAGAGAGATGGCCCACCACAGTCGAGAAGTAATTAATCACCATGGAGTGGGAGCTGTCAAATCCCCAGGTCTTTTGAACTGATAATGCTGCCCACCACAATTTAGCCTGATGGAGATGAGATTTTCTTTTCACCTCTGGCAAGAGAGAGACAAATAAAGTGGGGGAAAAAAGAAAAGGAGGAGCAAAGGGGGATGGGGGGGGGTGAAGCAGCAAATATATTTTTTGAACAACAGCGGCCAGTGATGTACTTAATGATTGCCTTACTCCTCTTAAACCTGACGTCCTTATCAAGTCTAAGTGTCCCGATCAATACGTTTCCTCTCCGGCATTCCTGAAATAGCTCACACATCAACCTCCCTGGTCTCCCTCTCTTTTACAGCACCATCTGTTATTACAGTCTGATCACTGAGTGTCTCTGCCAGTCAGACACATGAACAAGTCAATATTTGTACGGATACAGGAGTTATGCTTATAGCTGTGCACTTATAACCTTAATGTTAGTAAATCAGGAATGATTTGTCAGTTTACTGCTGCATTTAGCAGCTGGGGACGTCAATACCAACTGTCACACTGAATCATTTAAATCCAGACAGAGTCAGGTTTTAACTGGTATTTGTTCCTTGTATCAGTGTTGAGAAAAAAATATTCAGTTTATCACAAAAGAGTCATCTTTATCAGAATTGCTTGCCTAATTTGAGGTAAGGAGCTAAAAAGGGCAAATTATCTTAGCCCAAGTCAAACAGTATGTTTTACCCTATAAGGTACTTTTATACAGTATGTACTATTTTCAAGCCAAAATTAGAATTCCCCTCCCCCCAAAAAAGTACATTTTATGAGGGAAATAAGATGTCCCTGATAAAAGTAGTCTCATAATTAGTGACATGGGGATCACCTGAGTGCAGTTAATGTGTCCTAAAGGGTTGCAAAGACACCTATGTCTGAAAGATCCAGTCACTGGTTAAACAGTATTCCCGGCTACCATTACATAATCTGATCTTTACTAATATTATATCAGAGTTAAAATTCTGGTAACACAACAACCCAAGTTTAAATTACCAAGACTTTACGGCACTACTCATGCAAGATCATACAAGAAAATAGTCTTCTGCACTCTTAAAAGTTGTACTAAGAAAGGCTGTTGTAACTTGAACACTATATTAGTGTTGATACCGAAAACCAGCCTAAACCTGGAATTTCACTGTGAGAGTGTGTTGGTGTTTGATGCGGGTTCTTGTTTGTCTTGGCTTAATGCTGCTATTCCCATGGTCAAAGTGCTCTCTGAGTGCCACAGTCCATGACCTCTGATGTGCTGTGAGACACTGGATGGAGCCACTAAGCACTAGCTTTAGCAAAGGGCTGCTGAGACTCTGGATTTTCCTCATAGCCAGGCTGTGGAATGTTTTTTTACACTCTTTAAAAAGCACATTTCTATGCAGTTTTATTAGGGGATTGGGTGTCAGGAACAAATAAGCACGATGGCTCTCCAGAATCCACACTTGATAAGTGAAGTGAGGCAGCCACAAATAGAGGAAGGAGCTGCCATCCAGTAAAAAGTCAAAGATGAAAGAGAGACAGCTGCCCAGGACAGGTCTGGGCCCTTATCGGACTGGCTGGGTCCTGTGTCAGACTGGGACTATTATAAGTAAGCCAAGCTGCCCCTGGAAGTTCAAAGTCCTTCGTTTCTTCTTTCTCTTTTTTCCTCATTTCCTCTCACCTTAATGTCAGCGAGTGGATGACAATCAAAGTCAGTCTACAGGAGGATACCTTAAATTAGATACTTTCTTTTTTGATTCCACCTTATGATTTAATGCTGGACAAGATTCCGTGAATTTTATGTTTTCTTATTTATGAAAGGATGCAGATTAGACCTGGAGGTTTGACCTTGCATTGTAAAAGAAGCCAAAGCACTAAGCAGTAAAAGAAGCAAAGAGTTTTTTGTGCCGTGAACAACACTTTACAGGTACATCTCAAAAAATCAGAATATCAAGTAAAATTGCATTTTATTCCTGTGATTTACTCCAAAAAGATAAACTTCAATAAATTCAGGATTCATCTCACATAAAGTTAAATATTTCAGCATGTTTTTATTTAATCTTAATGATCATGGCCTACATTTTACAAAAATAAAATGTCCACTATCTCAAAATATTAGAATGTTGTGGAAAAGTCCCATTTGCAAAGGTCTCCTGAGCCTTCGTTCTCTCACTCTGGTTCAGTACACACAACCACAATCACGAGGAGGACTGCTGACTTAACTGTTGTCCAGAAGACAATAACTGGCTCCCTTCACAAGGAGGGTAAGCCACAGAAAGTCACTGCTGGAGGGCCAGGCTGTTCTCAGAGTGCTGTATCAAAGCATATTCATGGAAATTTGACTAGAGGAGAAATGTGTGGTAAAGAAAGGTGCACAAGCAACAGAAATGAGCTCAGCCTTCAGAGGACTCAAACAAAGCAGATACAAGAACTTAGGAGAGCTTTACAGGGAGTGAACTGAGGCTGGAGTCTGTGGATCAAGAGCCACCACACACAGATGGGTCCAGGAAATTGACTACGAGTATCGCATTCGAATGTAAAGCCAATCCTGAACCACAGATGATGTTATAAGCATCTCACATGGGCAAAGCACAAAAAGAACTGGTCAGTGCAAGTCCTGTTTTCAGATTAAACTAAATTTAGCTTTTCCTTTGGAAATCAAGGTCCCAGAGTCTGGGGGAAGATCGGAGAGGCATAGAATCCAAGGTGCTTGAAGTCCAGTGTTTTCAGTTTCCACAGTCAGTGATGGTTTGGGGTGCCATGTCATCTGCTGTTGTTGGTCCACTGTGCTTTATCAAGTCCAGAGTCAACACTGTCAGCCATCTACCAAGACATTTTAGAGCACTGCATGTTTCTATCTGCTTAGAGGCTTTATAAAGATTCTGATTTCCTTTTCCAGCAGGCCTTGGCTCCTACCCACAAAGCTAAAAGAAACTGGTTTGCTGACCATGGTATTACTGTGGTCTGACCTGAACCCCATACAGAATGTTTGGGGAAATGTCAAAGGGGAGGTTGAGAGACACCAAACTCAACAATATAGACGAGCTGAAGGATGCTATCAGAGCAACCTGGGCATCATAACAGCCCAGCACTGCCACAGACTGATTGCCTCCATGCCACAAAGCATAAATGCAGTAATTTTTGATGTTTTGTAATATTCTAATATGTTAAGATAGTGGATTTTTGATTTTGTGAGCTGTAATCATCAATGTTAAAACAAAACAAAAAAAAATGTCTTGAATTATCTCAATTTGTGAGAGATCTACCTAGAACATATGGAAGTTTTCCTTCTTAGATTATATCAGAAGGGAAAAAAAACTTTTTCATAATATTCAGCTGTACATACGATTACTATACATTTAAAATTGCGGTTCTAAATGACAATGATCTCTGCAAAAAAAAAAAAATTAGCATGTCAGCGTGATGGTTTTATTGACATTAAAGGTAGTTTTTACCTTTGGTCCTGACTCACTCTCTTAAGGGGAAGAAAATTCGCCAATGGAGAACAGGTTTCCTTTTTATTGCTGTGACATATAGTCAATACTCAATATAGTTCTTGACACCCAGAGGCACAATAGCAGTCACTTGTGTATAAAGAGTGTCAGCGAGTTATTTTGACCCCCTACTGTAATCATGACCTTTCCAATAACACGACTCCCCCACAGAGTCCCATTCCCTAAAGGCTCTTCCAACTATGGGGCAAAACTGCATTACCCCAAGCCAGCATTCACAGCTCAGCAGCTTCTAAACAAGCCAACAGTGACACACAGTAAAGTACACACCCACACATGTATGGATGCAGCGGGCAAGGACAATAAATGCCAAAAACAGTGAGCAAATGCACACATGCATGCACTCCCAAACAAACCACACATAAACGTGTACAGGAACAAGGCTTGCATATTTAGCTCAAGGGACCATAACATGTAACCAGCGATATCATGCATAAATGAAAGGGAAAATGATATGGCATGCATTTCATTCTTTTGTAAGATTGCGTCCCCAGGTCATTGACTAAATAATTAGGCGATTGAAGTGACAGATTAAAGGCAGATTGGAAGTGACTGTGAAAGCAGGATAATGTTTCTCTAATCAGCTTGGTCGGAGAAATGCAGATTGTGAAATTTTCCAGCTACTTCCTTAGAAAAATGCATTTCACTTCTGATTAGGGATGATTAGTGTGTTGGCAGAAAAGAAGGGGGTCAGGGCCTTATGCTCCTGGGTTCCTGAGGCCACAGAGACATGTACAGAGAGATAGAGAGAGAGAAACAGAGGGGTGGGGAGCATAGGTGGAAACGCCAGCATACATAAGCAGAGAGCAAAGCCTAAGAGAATGACTGGAAATGATAGAGCTGGAAATAGTTAAAGAAAATACAAAAAACACACTGTCCTCTCCATTCAAAGAGGTTGATTTAGGAGTAGATAAGCTTTTGAAAGAAGAGCAGATCACGTAAGAGGAAGCACAGGATTGCTCCGAGTCCTGTCCCATGAGGCAGGAAATGGCAGGGGGATATCTGCTTATCACAACATTTCAACTAGTGCATTATTTATTTACCAGGCCATGACAAATATGTCAGATTTACACTGGGGGCTAGAAAGTCACCAGGTACACTTTTTCCTTGTTATGCCAAGGTGATGGTTTCAGACCAGCTGCATTAGAGAAGGTTAAATGTAGAACAGATGTTAAGTATAAAATACAACATGATCAAAGCTCAGGCACTCAAGACAGATATGCCAGCAAATGATGATGAATAGCTCTCTGCAGAATAGTAAGCTGCACACAAATGTAGCGAAATGCAAAGGTTGGACTGGGGGATGGGGGACATGGAGGGAGGAGAGCGGACACCAGGGAGCAAAAACAGTGTCCAAACTCATTGGGATGATCCTCCGCAGAAGGCCCCACGATTAAGTTCCTACAGCAGGAATCACAGTTCGGACAATGTGTAATTGATTTCCCCAAAGGCTCAGAGAGCACCCTCGGTGATCCCGGGGATAGCCTCGCCTGTGAAAGTTTGCTTTTCTCCCAGGCTTTCGGCCACAACGGCATGACATCATCACCTAAAACACATTTTTACTTTTATCTCTGAAAGATATATTATCCATGTGCTGGGCTCTGCTAGAGGAGATCAAAGGCAGCAGTCTGTTCAGGCACCATATTAAAGTGAAACATGATTTTGCTACAGAAAAATAATCTGTTTATTTCAAGATAGATTCTGTTACACACCTGGCTTGCAGAGGCATACAGAATTAAACTTGACTTGGGAGCTTTCTCACAAAGACTTATATTGTAATACGTGCCAGGTGGAGAAATAAATTAGGAGAAAACACATGTTTGATATAATACTCTGCATGTGGACTGTTTGTAAAAATGCATCTTATTAACATTAACCTTTATCGGTATGAATTGCAAAGACACTTTTATGGACACTTTTTCCAGATGCAGTCATTGCACTGAAATTATTTTGAATATGCATAGAAGAAAATGAAGGTTGTGTCTGCATATTTGAAGGACATGCATGGCAAATAGACCTTCATTATGACACATACACACACATAGAAGACATTCAGACCCTCTTTAATCTTTTGACGCTCTGTCCAGGTTGATCACTGGCTGGTGTGAGGCGTCACGCTCAGAAGGAAACCAGACAGAGGGACACATGTTTGTGCACTCCTAAATGAAGTGTGACCACAGTGCACCTCTGAAGCAGGGGCTGGACGGGGGCCGTTATGGAGCCTGACAGCAGGGGGGCGCTGTGATAATTTGATGTAAACTGGCTTGATAAATCACTGTGTTGTTACCTTGGCTTTAGTATCTGTTTATGTCTCTACAAATTGAAACCCCACTGACACAAGGCTGAGGTAGAGCCACACTCTGGCCCCCAACGATTAGTTCAAGGTGGGGAGAGTTTAGATGGCTGGCCCCTATTGGCTATCTCCCTCTTGCTGTTTTGTCTCCCCCCGTTGAGCGAGAGAGCCATGGACATGTGTAAGCAATAAAGCCAAAGGTCTGCCCTCCTCTGCAGCCTGAGTGAAAGGAATGCAGAACCAAACTATAAAATAATAATGGGCACTGGGGCAGGGAAGAGCCAAGAGAGGGCAGAGGGCGGTGCAGTGGGGGGCATCAGAGACAGACACATCTGCAACGGAGGTGGTTGTTGTGAATTTGGGAGGGGGTGGGAGGGTGGTAAGGTGGGTTGGGGTCCTGAAGCAGAGCCCTCCCCTGACCCCTGGACGTGCTGTTAAAGGCAGAGCGTAGCAAGCAGCTAAGGCTGGCACCACATCAAAAGGCTGACAGATGAAGGGCAAAGGTCAGTTTGACCTGGGCGCTAAGCTGCTGCTAAGCCTCTTAAAGCCAGAGGAGAGGTGCAGTAACAGGGAGAGAGAGAGGGGGAGAGACTGTGAAGGAAGGAAGGGAGTAAGTGAGACCAAGAGTGAGAGATATTATTCACAATTTCCTCCTCCTCTGTGAAAATCAAAGGAATGATAAAGAGCCAGTCATGTAGACAGTAAACACAGATGCACAGAAGTCGGAAGAGATAACATTAAATATCTTGTGCGGAGTCGTCGTGTGGGGGGCATACTTCATCTAAAGCTAATAAACCAACATCCCAAAAGCCTGTTTAAAGCAGGTTTTTCATAATCACCGAAAATAAACTACAATCAGGACAATAAGACAGACAGATGGAGTCCTGAGGCATTTATCTGCTTTAAACATTTTCCCTTAGAAGCCACCAACTTATCATGAGCTTGTCAACACAGTGACACCATTCTTTCAAATGAAACGCTAATGCGCTGATCTGAGCACACAGCGCCAGTATCTGTTCATGAAATCTGAGGGTTGATCAAAAGGTTTGGTACATCCAGTTCAGTGTATACCTCGGCAAATAAGTGGGAATCATCACAAGTACTCACAGAACAAGGATACAAACACAGTGGAGCTGCTTCCAACCAGAGGAGGTATGACAAAGCAAAGCAAATAACACCATGAGGGGGGAACAGCAGACAGGAATGAAGGGGAGATGAAAAAGCGGGAGGAAGAAAACACAAAAAAGAAGTTAAACTTTGAAAAAGTCTGACTGATCTGAAAGGAAACGGACATATTCCACAGTGCAACAGGACAGGAAGTGCCTACTGTGAGGATTGGGCTCCCCTCTGGACCCCATTAAGGGAATGTATGAAATTAATGGTGACATCATGTTGCTTGGTCAACAAACGCAAGTTGATTGATGAAGACAAACGGTCAGGGTGATAGCCAGTTGTTGGCTTTCCCTGGGAGATGCCATTTTCAGCCAGCCTCCACTTCCAGCTTGTGAAAGGGATACGGGTGTCTAGCCAGGCCTATTCCAATGTCACTGCTGTCACTCAAACTTATCCTGGGGTTGTTTTCAACACTTCTTTAAGTTGGCTCTAATGTTTGTGAGTAAAGTTCTCAAACTATAACATATTTCAGACGACGTGTGTGCATTTAGGTAGCTGTCACTCCAACAAAGAAAACCACTGTAATAAAGAGTTGAAACTAAATGTCCGACCCTTGGATTTGGACTTGGTGATTCAGAGGGCTCTTGAGAAAATTGTAGTGTATAATCATATCCATTTGATTTTCAGCATGCACTGAGTCTTCTCCATTTGGTTGAAAAACCTCTACAGAGATTCACATTCAGAATATATATATATATATATATATATTTTTTTTTTTTTTTTTTTCTTTTTTTTTTTCCTTGTGGCCTTTAGAAACTGGCTGTTGAAGAACCAGCTAGAAGGCTTTTGGTCTCTCATGGTTTAAGCTTTCCATATTCTCAAACTTCTTCTGGAATGAATAAAATGAATGAATTAAAAAATGAATTCTTTGTCGTGCTTCGCCAGGAGGGATCACCCTCAATCTTTATCAGGTCTTCTCTGGACATCCAGTTCAGCTTTAGAGAAATTAAAGTATGAGAATCAAAAATACAATATGTAAAATGTTGCACTGAAATAAGTTTTCAAAGCCAGAGAAGTACTTAATTTTTTACAAATGTAACAGGACGAGTCTTGTTATGTGGGCTGCCATCAGTTGCAAACTCAACCACCCAAAATCGATCCCATAACATGGAATACCCACCCATTAGGCATTTCTAATGAGTATAGACCAGCACAGCTCAGTGCCAGCCTCCTTCTTGAGTACTCTGTTCAATAAAAAACAAAACACAAAAGGCATATTTACTGAACAGAAAACCAATGTTTTGATTCATTCATAAATTTTTCATAATGAGGGGAAAATGCACGTAAAAGCACACTTAAAAGGACACTTCCATGTTCATGCTGGGAGAGATGCTTGAGCACATGTACATTCTGGGACCACTTCCAGCGTGGGCAATGAAGTGCACTTCTAAGTCGTTTTCTCCATTATTATGAGAAATTTTGTATGAAAACAAAACAATTTCCTGTCCAGTAAAAACACCTTACGAGGAGCCATTTATTCAAAACAAGAAATAAACAGCGGTGATGGGCAGTGCTGGTCTGCACTCGTCATAGTGTGTTATTGTATTGATTGAGATAACCCTGGCAGCAGAATTTCACATATTGTGGGCACCAGTGTAGCTCAGTGGTTGGAGCGGGCACCCATGGGCAGAGGCTGTGGTCGTCACAGCACTGGTCACAGGATTGATTCCCAGTCTCACTGCATGTCTTCTCTCATTCTCTCTCCCCTATCTTCTGTCTCTCCTTAGCTGTCCAATCAAATAAAGGCAAAATGCCCCAAAAAAATTGTAAAAAAAAAAAAAAGAGGAAATTTACATATTGTGCTTTAAAGTTAAATTGCCTTCGGCCTTGTCTACACGGAGACGAAAACGTTATATTTCACTTTCATTTTGAAAAAGTTTTCATAAATATAGGATAGTTCCAGGAAATGTCTGCGTAAGTACGGAACCACTGAAAATGTCTGGAAACGCTTTAGTATATATGCCAAGCCTGTACGTGGCGCTGTAACGCTGCCACAGAAATGCACCAAAAGAGAGAAGAAGATCACAGAAAACGGACATAAACTTTCTTCTAGTTACTCTTCTGGTTCTTCTCCGCGTTGGATTTATTAACATATGGTGTATGCTGTTGGGGGTGGTGGTAAAGGATCATCAGATTTTGCTGTTAAGGCCATGATAAGCTCAATTGCTTCTGCAGCACAAACACAACCCTGTAACCCACCATTGTTGTTTTGGTTCAATATGCACATGCGGTGTAAGTGGCCTACGCTATGTGTGATGTAATTATTTCAGGAAAGATGTGGTTGGCTGTCCATGGTGATGAAAAGGTAAGCGTTCACAGAATTGTTCATTTGGGACCCATTTTCAAAAAGTAGCATTTACAGCTTAGGAGTATACGCAAAAGTTTTTTGCTTATACTCCTGTATTTGTCTCCATGTGGACAGATAAAACTGTGCACACACTGACATACACATAATACTCCTTAATAAATCACAATAAGCCTGAAAAAGTACACATTTGGAACATCCTGATATCCCATCCTCTTGAGTCCCACATTCAACCATGACTGGTACTGCAAAGCATCCCATGGATTTGATGCATATAACCTTTTTTTTTTTTCTTTTCAAACTCAATGTAATAACAGCAGAGAGAAAAGCTGATTGTTTGGTGGGCACAGCACTGTGTTGATAAAAACGTATAGAGTTTCCGTGTGTTGCTGGTAATGCAGTATGTGCAGGGGTGGACAGTGCAACAGGTGGAGCTTAAGCTCACACCCTAGGGGGCAAAAATAGCAGCAATACTGGAAAATTCTGCTGATTTTGGTAGCGTCATAGAAGGAGAGAGACTTAAACACAATTGAAACCACAGCAGCACCTGTAAAGCAATTTTAAGGTTGTATATATTTTTATTGTGAATGAACATTTTGACAAAACTATGAGCTCATGTGGTGTCCTTTCTTTCTTTCAGGATCAGAAGTCCTTCCCAGTGAGGAGGATCCCTTCGAAGGACCTCTGGGAATACAACATGGAGCCTCTACAGCAACATGTGAGCAGACTATCAATTACTGATTACATTTAGGAGACTGGATATTGCTGCAAACTGCCTTTTAATGTTGGCCTGTCCTACCACGGTTTATGGAAACCTGATGTAGTAGCTACTCACATTATTGATGCCTTTTAGGCCTGCAGGCATTGCAAGGATAGTAGTCAGCAGATACACTGCATTATTCTCAAAGGTTCTTTAGGGAACAAAGTAAACATCAATTTAGCATCAAAGTAGGCATCAAGAAATTACTTCACTTCAAAGTTACATTCATGAAATAACTACACAGCAAACATTACAGACTAAGGGTGTTTTCACACCCGAAAGTCCGGACCAAGGTCCGTGTTTTTGTTACGTTGTATACATTTGGTTGGGTCTGTTTAAGTTTCACACTGTCATTGTTGCACACGGACTAACAAACTTTACATGATGAACCCATGTGATATCGTCATCAACTACGTGGTTTGCGTGTCTCTGTAGTTTACATTGATTGGTCATTTGGCTGGCGGGTGTCTGATGTCAACACCTTAAATAAAGCGAGTCTTGAATGTTGTAAACAATGAATGAAATCCTCATCCTACTATCATATTATTGTTGATTTTCTACTACCAAAAGCGACAACTTGAAGAGCTATACATAAAGCTGGTCTGGGTTCGTCTTATGAGTTTTATCATTAGATGACAACTTTATCGTCATCGACAGCAAAGGAGAAGAAATTATGCAATCCTGCGAGCCATTGCAACACTGACTGGGGAGAGAAGATATGTATTGTAAAACTCTTGAAAAGATGAGCTGTCAATAGTGATGTATAACTTTATCTACAATTTTATGAAATTTTTCGTGCTTGGACAATCCCTATTCAACAAAATAACAGACACTTCTACTCCTCACATAACGTAAAGCAGCTACCGTTAGCCCAACCTGTCCAGGCTGCTGGTTAATTTCGGTAGCGTTAGATTATTGTGGGCTCTTCCCTGGCTCATTTTGTTTTGGTGATGGATTTACTTTGCTGGTAGTCATGTCGTAACTACCTGTCATTGATATGAAGGTCCGAACCTTTCAAAATAATGCTTTCACACTGGGCATGAACCAGACCGTGGTTCCGTTTGGTCTGGACCGAGACCACCTCTTTTGGTCGGACCAAGGTCTGGCTGTTTAGTCCAGACCACGGTTCAGGGGAGGTTTCACACCTATCATTTTGATTCAGACCAAACAGAAAAGTTTGAAAGTCCAGAGCAAATGACGTAGGTGTGAAAGCCCCCTAAGACAGCTTTATAAATAAAACAAATACATTTGGTCAGAAGTCTAATCTGGGGTTGAGTGATACAAAGATCAGTTTTAGAAGTAGTTCCATGAACACTGGCTTGCTTTAGCTTCGTTAGCTTTAGCTAAAACTAACATAGCAAAGTAATCAACGCTACTGCATAAGCCACTGTAGCTAAGTTAGCATTAGCAATGTAAGCTTTGGCAAACGTAGCTAAAGCTAACATAGCTAGCATTCCTACATAGCTGATGTAGCTGCTTTGCGAGCTTAGCTTTAGCTCATAGCTCCATTACCTACATAGATTAGGCAGCTAATGGAGCTATGTTAGCTACACTGGCTCTGTTGGAACATGTTCATGGAGGACCATCATTTTTCTTGTCAGCATACTGGTAACTCTGCTTTATTAAGTTTTTTCTATTAGGTTTTGCAATTAAGGATTTTGGATTTTACTTTTGGTATCGCAACCATTACTTTAACCCTTAGCCTAATCCTAAATGGAAGTTTCATCTGATTTTATTTAAAAAGTTTTGGCATATAGATCTGTTCTGAGATAAACAGCGTTTCAGAAGACCAGTCATGAGGGTTGCCGTCAGAAAGGAAAAGCCTGCTGCCAGACTGTCTTGTTTAGAACTGCCTTTACAGCTCTACTTACTTAGACGTACCCTGTACATAGGCAAGGTTGTGTTGACATTTTTATGAATTATGCCCAACAGCATTTCCAAGTGGACTCAGGTATGTTTGTCTTCACACTGGTCAAATAATCTATAACCTGGAGTAAAGTGTAGTCAGGTCCCTTATATGAAACCACCCTTAGTCTGGCAGCATACCACTACATCAAACTTTTTGTGCTGTGATTGGTTGTACTGTATATCTAATCCATTTATGTTCGGTGGTATTTTGATTGGTTTGCTTTAAGGTAAAAAAAAAAAAAAAAAAATGAAGTGGGAAGTTCCAGACTTCCTGACTATTTGTATATTTGGCATTGCCAGACAACTCTTAATTTATCTTGTAATCGAACCTATTTGATGGAAATACAAATTTGCAGCCTTTTCTGTGGTGTTGATCTTGCTTTGTACTTTAGACTATTAAATTGTTTTTAATGGATTATCATACAACTCTTACAGATTGTGCAAGCTGTGACGTTACTGCATAAATGCTAAAAACTCCTTCATACAGTTCGACTTTGTCCACATTTTCACACCGTAAAATAAAAGCCAAATCATGGATATTGTGTAACAAAGATTATGGAAACATAAGCTTTTCCCCAAGATGCCGTTGTTGCAGAGTCTCAGTGATACACAACTGTTTCCATTCATCTCAAATTCTATGCAGCTGTTGAAAGACTTTTCACTTTGATTTACAAAATATCTCAGCACATCTCGTGTTGTGAGCATCAAAGGTACGTGAGCAGATATCAAAGCGCCCTCCTGGATCATCTGTCCTTGGCAGCTAGACTGTACTTTCCATCTCAAGTGTGAGGCACACTTAAAATTTACAAATGAGATTGCAAACCTTTTACTTGAGCTAGAACAACTTCTGACTGAGATGGTCTCTCTGGGTTTCATGTGCAAAATGTGGTGCAATTCTGCATTCAAATGATGAAAGGCTCATGTTGTTTTAGACTGAATTAGTGAGGAGTAAAACTGCTTTACAACTACATTAGACAGCAGCCTTAACATGTGAAGGATTCTGGGACAATCATCATCTTCTAAGTTCTACTTTATGAAATGGATTGAAACCAAGTCTATTGAGTTAAAATGAAAACCGTCATCTGTGTTAGATGATGAGTATTACTTGATAATTGTGGATCAGAAGTGTGACATCAATGACCTAGTGAGGAAATAGGACTATCAGGCCTGCATTTTACTACCCTTATGATAGGGAAATTGGTACCATCAGTGTGTTGCACATGCTAAACTGTGCCACCATCTGCTTCGAGACCTGGGACCAGCCCAAACCACAGGACAGTGGCTGAAACACACAACTCAAGATGGCAACCGGTTCGCAAACACAAGCCACAAAGCTACTCTGAGTCTCAAGGATGTAGGACTGAAATATGGAAATGCTTTAGGTGTGACATGTGACACAAACATTTGAGCTTTTGGGATGCTGCCAGCAAGCCTCAGCCAAGCAGGATATTGTCCGTATGGCCATCCGACTAAGACTTTGAGAGCAAATATATTTGATATTTCAAAGACAGCTGAAGGAAGAAGCTGGCGGCAAGTTAATAACAATATAGGATGGCAAAGGAGCAAACTGCTCCATTTATGTTCATGTCCACATGCTGATATGGAGGAGATCACTCGGTTGGTCCCACAGGTATAAGATGTTCTCAGTTGTAGTTTCATGGACAAATAACAAAGATCCAACATCAGATAAAGGCATTTGGCTCTTCGGAACAGAATGGGAAGCCCAGTGCAGCGCGAGAGGCTGTCCTTCACTAGCGGAACCATTCTCCACACTTGGCACTGACATAAAAGCTGCTTCTACTCTACTGGAGTACTCACACATACAAAGACAGACATGCACACACATATATGCATGCCCGCACACACAAACACAAAGCTATGCGCACACACAATGCAGGAAGTATGCCTGTCACGGACATGCAGGGAAGGGAGGCAGCAAAAACAACTTTCTGTCGACAGGAATAAGAAAAACAACAGTTGAAAGGGGGTCTGCATGAGAGAGAGCGCAAGACAAAGGCATTCACTCCGTCAGAACTCATCAGTCTGCAGAGGGGAATATATGTAAGGGAGATGCAACCATATGAGTGCTGTCACTATCCTCCTGAACACAAGACAGAGAGGACAGGCTAGTGGAGAGTGAAGGAACCCTTCAGTAAAAACCACTCAGTAGAAACCTTCAACAAAAACAGAGAAACTGGCAAGTTGGTGAGGTTTAAAGCCACTAGTCAAAAACATCCACAAGTCATCCATGTATCTGATTGAGGGTCATATGAACATCAAAGTTAACATTAAATAATATCACTAATGGTGTAAGGCCAAAGCTTACAGACTCCTTGGAGGCTGCAAGCCCAAGAGGGAATACAGATATTTTCCACTCTGTGATACCTCCTGTTTACCGCTCTTTTCATACTTTCTTTTAGTTAGTTTTATTTGTCTTCTCTACAGGGCTGCACAGCAGTGCAGGGGCTAGCGCTGTTGCCTTACATCAAGAAGGTCTCTGGTTTGTTTCCCGGTCAGGGCCTTTTTGTGCAGAGTCTGCATGCTCTCCCTGTGCATTAGTGGCTTCTCTCTGGTTACCTCCCACCACCAAAGACATGCTTGTCAGGTTAATTGATGACTCTAAAATTGGTCATACGTAAATTGTGCTTGGTTTTCTATATATGTTAGCCCTGTGATTGACAGGTGACCAGTCCAGGGTGTACCCCGCCTCTTGCCCCATGCCTTATGGTATTGGGCAAGAGCTCATTGTAGTGCAGTGCCAGAATATATCAAAATGGTCTAATCAACAAGATGAGCAGCTTCCCTGGTGTTGTGACTCCTTGTTTGGTATATTTAACGTGTTGTTGATTTGAAATGATACCATGATATTTGTACGCATCTTCACAGTTTCAAGCCAGATTTCCAAAGGCTTTGATACAGACACTCATAACAGTCTGCAGAATCAATGTTAACAAAAGATTAAAACTAACTTTCTTTCGCAAATGAGGAGGCACTATGAAATGGAGGTGTTTAAAGCCTGGTAATGAGTTTCTTTGCCCAAAGGCATAGGCATTGCTAAATAGAGTCAGACAGAAGAGAAACACATTTGAGAGTAAGTCAGTGAGGGCCAGATTACCCTAAGGCCTCCAGGGCCACTCTCCAAAAGAGAAGATAAAAGAGCTTATTAATAGCCCTTAGATTTACATGCACTAAGTGGATGTTTATGTTGGAACTTGCTGCTTATGTATGAACATCCAACATGTGTAAACAGTGCCATTCAGGTCCCATTTCCTTTACATCATTGATATTGTTTCAACTCGCAAAATAGGCGTCCAGAGTTCAAAAAAACATTATTCGGCCATTATCTTTAAAGTGGTTCCACGGTTTGGTCGCCCCAAAGCAGTAATCAAGAAGCTTCATTGTGCACTTCCTCTTCACGTTACGCTGACCTCAGTATAAACAGTAATGGGGCCGATTGACAAAACACTGTTGTGTTAGTAGGTGGCTCAGCCTATAGGAACTAGTAATGCTGTAATTCTTTATGCATTGTTGTAGGTATTAGCACATGTTTTGCCACCTGTAACAGCAGTGAACTCAGCTGATATGACCATTTTAACATCTTTCTATGACTCTCAATATGTCCCTTTTGAACATTACCACATTGTGTCAGCAAAAGCTAGACTACTTACTTAATACTTAATTTTATCAACTGGTAGCAGGCTAAAAGGTGATGGAAAAAATAAGTGATGCTATTGTATTAAAACATTGGGAAGCTCTCATTAACCACATGAGAGAGGTGCTAATGAGGACTGGGGTTCACGGAGAGCGCATGCCTGCAACCTCTGCTGCCTTTTATTGGACAAATATAAAATTAACAACAGTCAGAAGCTGTGATGGTGAGCAAGGCTGCTTCCAACACAAATTTCCAATTTGAGGTCAGCTGTATGGTCCTATAAAAGTTTACAGGGCTGCTTAAAGAAGAGCTGTCACTTTACAAGGAAAAAAAAAACTTTTCTAAGTAATCGCCAAGCTAATAACCGTGATCTTTTATTCACTTCAAGTCCCCTATTAAAAGGCAAAGGCAGGGCAAAGCCAAAACTAATGGCTATTGACATAAATCAATATAAAGGCTGCTGTCAATTTTTTTTTTTCTGGTGCCAATTTGTAAGAAGACTATAATAAAACTACGCACACCAGTGAGAAATGACCACACTTCAACAATTCCATTCTAAAATATCCTTCAACTCATGTTAAAAATCTGTAAACTGTATTGGAGGAATTTTCCAAAATTAGGAGCAAACAGTAGAATATTTAGACCATGAATGACTAAATATACTGAAATCTGGACAAGACAGTAAAAAGTATGCCCATTTTGTCAGATATTTAAGATTTATTTTTGCAAGAGTGTCTGGACTACAACCTGTCATATGTAACGGATCCATTTAACATCCAGAACACGGGTCCACCAAGTGTGGAGGTGTTAATGGACTGGTTGACACAAGCATCATGTTCAGGATTCCAGGCTTGAGTGTTTTCTGAGTGCGTAAGGACACTGCAGCTTTGTTCTGCCAGGACTTCAAAGGCGCAAGCCGAGTTATTTGAACAATGACTCCCATCTAAATATAGAGGAAGTGACGGACGAAAAGAGACTGACATGTATGAGGTCACCATCAGAATGCAAGGAACATCCATGCCAACATCCATCAGGTGATGAAAGAAGTGCAAATATTTCTTCTCTGCCAGTTCAGGGTCAGTGACTGGCTTCTGCATTTGGCCTCCGACAAACCACTAAGAGGACTGAGTCACCTTTAAGGGCTGTCTCGCTACCACGCTTCCACAAACAAAGAAAGCAGGGAAGCTTTTACCTGCTTAAGCCCTGTCCATCTCAACTCTGCAGGGTCCCGTAACATGCGAGACCTCTCCAAGATAAGATCACTGGGAGATTAAGCTCCTGTATCAGAGATTAGGCTAAGTTTGTTTTCTCTCATTTGAACCTGGGTGAGGATAGTCCCTCGTCCTGCCCCCCCCAGGCCTGGGCATAATGCCATTAGTGGTGTTTTGTTGACAGCAGGCAACGGTAAATGAGGCCCCGCTTTAATCAGCGGCATGCCGGGCTGGTGTCAGAGTTCCCCCATGTCTCCCAGGTGAAAGATGAGCAGGGAGAGAGGTGTTGTCTCCACGTTAATTAAAACTGCTCCCCTCACGCAAGGACTCAGTGCTGTTACCACCAACCCGCCCCCTGAAACCACAGCTATACTCTCAGTATAAACACTAGCCATTAGCCAGAAGAGCAGAAAGGGGGGGAAGCAGCAAGGGGTGTAATTAATCAGGCTAAGATCATGTTCTAACCACTTAAAAGCAAGAGGGGGGCATTTATCTGCAGGGGGAAAAGTCTGTTTTGGTTTACATGGCAAAAGATTGAGGTGTTCGATTAAGGAAAAAGAGTCCTTAGTGTTTACATTGCAGAACAGAAAGAGAGAGTAAAAGACTTCTTAAACTGTTAAGTTATGTAACGCTATTGTTAAGTCTTTTTTCTCACTTTTCTGCAACTTCTTGCCCATTTTTTTGTCCCTTATTTTGCCACTTCTTTAGCTGCTTTTGACCAGTTTTGCTGCTTATTGACCATATTTGCAATTTTCCACTTTTTGCCATGTTTTTATGCCACTCTAACCTATTTTTTCTGCTTTTCAGCCATTTTGCCACTTGTAACACATTTCTGCCAACTCTTTACAACGTTTTGCCTATTTTGACCCCTTTTTTGCAACTTTTATTAATCTTTTGTTGCTTTCGCCAATTTTGCCACGCATTGTGCCACCTTAATCCATTTTGCTGTTTTTCTTCCATTTTTGCACGCTTTTAACACATTTTGCCCGTGGTGACCCCTTTTATGCAACTTTTACTCAAGTTCTGTTGCTTTTCGCCCATTTTTTGCCATTTCTTTTTGCTATTTTAACCTGTTTTGCTGCTTTTCACCCACTGTTGCCACTTTTGACACATTTTTTGCCACTTTCTGCCTATTTTGACCCCTTATTTTTCACTTTTATTCAACTTTTGATGGCTCTTGCGCACTTTTGCCTTTAACTTTGGACAAAAAATGTGTACAGCCCACAAGCTTTTATTACATGTAGGGTCCTACTGTTTGTGATCTGACACATTAACAGGTTCACTAAATGAGTAGTGAGATAAACTTCAGAAGAGGATCAAGAATTGGGATGCACAATATTATCGGTCTGGTATCAGTATAGACACATATAAAAATTTCTGCCGATATTAACATCTGATATTTTGCCTGTGTATTTCAGCATACATCGACTGTAAATTTTGTCCACATCTACTAATAAATTAGTAGCGTTTTAGGCTGAAACAACGGACCTATGTCAGTTGAGGTCTTTTTCTTTATCTATCCTCATTCTTTAAACTTTAAAGTGTTTTTAAGGACTAAAGTTTGTTTCCTTGGTCATCGTCAAACCTTTAAGTGTGTCCAAAAGGACTGAAATTTCCTGTCCCACAAGCACATTTAAATATCGGTATCGATATCTGCTAAAATGAATCTGTAGATATCAGAATATCAGATGCTGGCAAAAAACCAATATCTTGCATCCCTAGTCAAGGATAGTCTAATTTTTTGTGCCCTTCTGAGTGATTTGTAGAGGGTATTTTGTAATTCATCACCAGACAGTTCATAAAATAATACTGTACATGAAGAAGCTCTGTTCTAACAACCATGACTTAGTCAGAGCTGCCTGTTATCCTAACAGGCCAACTGCTTCAGCAAAAAATTTAAAACAGGTGCAAAATGAACATCTATGCTAAAAATATATATTTGCAGACACTGCTAGTTTGTGTTGATTAAATGCAGTTGTTAAATTATTAAGCTAAGTAGCAAGCACTAAAATAGTTTGTGGCAGATGATCACATTTTTGTCTACTTCTGGAATAGAGACATAGACAAAGTTAAACACGGTCCAATAGTCAAAATGTAACTGTAGTGAAAATAATCTAATTAAGGCAAATCTATGAGAAGCTGTCTAACATTTTAAACCCATCATTTTTGCCACAGTCACAGTTAGCGGGCAGCAGCAGGCACTGCAGTTACCATCACAGTAATCATGCATAAGATTCGTCCATACATGAACAGCTGGAGAATCAATTTATTGACGGCTGCATGCCCACCTCTGCAACGGTGAATAATGATACACCTCCTTTCAGCCAGTTACTGTGGACATCCTTCCTACTGACCTTGCTAATAAGTTAGCAAGCAGTAAACTGGTAATTTGTCGAGCAGTAAAAACAAGGACAAATTTAACTGCTCTAACTGCATACTGATGGACTGACTGTCCCAGCAGCTGTCCTATTTACCCAGAAATCCCATACTCCTCAGCAGCTTCCTGTTCCCTTGAAGTGAGACATCCTTTCCTGGGGGATCAACCGGATGAACCAGACACAGAGATGTGGATGCTGCTTTAGTCTGGACATGCCCTGTTACAAAAACACGTCCACGCTGTTGTCCCAGCAGCCTACACTGATACCCCAGGCCTTTCCCAGCCAGGAGCACCAGGCAGGAGGCCTGCTGTGCCCTCGATCTGGCCTGGGCGGATGAGACAAAGAGGGCTCGCTGCAGGGTGGGTAGGTGGGAGTGAAGGGGTTAGTTTTGGGGTCCCCCACTTTCCTCCCATACACTTTGAAACCTCCTTGCCCCTGATGCAAATGAGGTGGTGGGGGCATGGAGAGAAAACAACATGAAGGGGAAAAACGGACACAAAGGAGGGATGGGAGGGGAGAAGGCCTCCGAAAGGAGAGCAGCTCCAAGGGCCTTTTCAAATCTCGGCAGCAGTGAGTGTCAATCAAGTGGTCAGCGTTAACAATGTTAGGCCAGAACAAGCAGGGCTAATGTCCTCTTTGCACTGCCCAACCCCCATCACCAGCTCTTCCCCAACTCCCCACCTTCCACAAGCCCCTTGTGACCACATGAATCTGACTAGTGACAGCTCGCCATCCTGTAATTTGCCAATTTGCACGCATGTCAAAAAGCCAGACCATAGTGAATTACGGCCACAAAGTGAGGATAGGCCGAAAGAAGTGCAAGAGATCTGCAACACAGGGGGGATAATGGAGATGACGGGGGGAAGCAGGAGAATGAAACAGATTTGAGTGAAAGCTGCTTTCACACTGTGCGTGTCTCCTTCATAATGAACATTTGAATCCTGATATGTGCAAAATATGACCTGGTGGGCTTTGTCCACATGCCTTATGTATTTGAGTGTGTGTGGTTGCACATGGATGACTGTGATGTATGTATTTGTTTGTGTGGGAAAAAGACAGCGTATTCTCTGACAAGAACATTTCTCCAAAAGGCACTGGCATGAAGAGCAGAATGTGCTCTGCAACTGCTGCACAAACAAGTGGATGAGAGGATGATTATCCTCAGCTGGGCCATTAATCTTGGGCATTATTAACACCTTGGTGGTGCAATCTGTACTTCAACACAACAGTCCATGAATACTTCTCCACTTCTGTTGAGCTGTAGGTTTTTCTAAGGAATATAGAGCGATGACAACTGAAACATATAGTCAAATAAATGCTAGCACAGTCTGCTGCCTTCGCTTCACTCAGATATACAAGTTAAAAGAGCCAGAAAACAACCTGACCTCGTATTTTTCCCAGTGGAAATGGAACAAGCCTTAAATGTTCATATGCGCTTGTCCAAACACACATACACACTTTCTAACATGAGAAAAAAGCATGAAGCCTATATAAATCTCTATCAGGAAGCCAGCCAACCTCACTGCCCCTTGCTAGTGGAAACCATATAATAGTCTAAGGAACCAGAAACACATTTTCTGGATAGTTGGCAGCAAATGTCCCATAATAGTTTGGGCTGGGTAACTTTCTAAATGTTATTTTTATTGTTTGGTTTAAAAGGTGGGGGGGGGGAACGGAGTAGGGGACTGTTGTATCTACACCCTAAAGGCTCACTGTTGTCCTCCGTGTTATGCATGTTAAAAAGAACATAGGCAGCAGATGTTGTGCCATGAAACCCCATCCCACACAAACATTTGCTGACAACCAAAATAAACATGCAGCTAAACTGTTTGTACTTTGGCACAAAAATAACAAAAGTCAGCGCTTGTTAACTCTTTGCATTGTCACATTCACATGCGGTCTCGTCTCACACAGCTCCAAGAATTACAACTTGTCACTGCAACATGTCATTTGGCAATGCAGTGGCTGAGTCTGCCCTTTACACTTGTTTAACACTATTTCAAGTCTCCAAAACAATTCCGATCGCTGATTAACATCTGGCAAAGGGCCATTCTCAGCTGCAGGAGATCGCAAACTATCCATTTAAGTGAAAATGAGAAGTAATTCTGCTCAACATTCCACATCATGATGGCTATTTACCACACCGCAGTAACTCCAAAGGGTGGACCCTTAAATGTCTCACAAAAGTAATCTTGCATTGGACACAGTTCACTAAAAATTCTCTCTCTGCTGGTCCTACAATCTGTCTTGTATTACTTGCCTTCCCAAGTGTGTGATGTTAGATGGCTGAAAGGAAGACAAAGCTGACATTGCTTGTGGCTTTTCAAAGTTGTGTCCTTTACTCATGGGTACGGACTTGGCCTCTGGGCATTGCTGTTCAAAGAGGTAAAGAGTTTGTGGCAAGTGTATTCGAGGTGTCTTGTATCTTGGAGAGCAAAAAACTAGACTGTACTGTAACAAACAGGTACAATTTGAAAAGTGTGAGTGTTTAAGGTAGGGACAGCTTGAAAACACTGAGCATGGGGTAATATTTGGTAATGGTTTCCAGCTGGTTAAAACAAAATATTTATCAGCTCCTCAAGTGCTGCTATTTGTATGTGTGTAATATAAATCTTTAAACAGACAAATAACCGTTAAATATAAATCTCTTTATCAGGGTAAGCTGCTGGAGCAGGTATTAAGTTGTGCTGCGGCAAATGTATATTTAGGGTGTGAAAGCTACAAATGAAAAAGCTTCAAAAGTAAAGGCTGATTTCCCGCAACTTCTTTTGACACAAATTGTATTCCACAAATTTGAAAAAGTATCTTGTTTTGCCTCCAGTATGAACATTTAAAGCCTTTTTTTGGCAGTTAGTGAAGTGAGCGTACTTTATCTCATCTCCAAAGTCAGTGGTTATGCAGTTTTCTACAGTTTTACAGTGATTCTCTCTACTGTAACAGCACAGCCAGCTGAAGATTCAGTCACATTGAATGGAAGAGCAGGTGGCATGGCTTTCATTTAGTTATTTTTTGCAAACCAGGTGGGCTTTCATGTGTTTTGCACTGAGAAGCTTCCATCACTCTGCCATAAAGCCCAGATCAGTGGAGGGCTGCAGTTATGGTTGTCCCTCTGAAACCTTGTCTCATCTCCACATAGAATCTCTGGAGCTCAGTCAGAGTGACCATCAGGTTCGTGGTCACCTTTCTTACTAAGGCTCTTCTCCCTTGATTGCTCGGTTTGGCAGGACAACCGGCTCTTGAAAAAGTCCTGGTTGTGCCAAACGTCTTCCATTTTAGAATTATGGAGGCCACTATGCTCTTGGGAACCTTCAGTGCAGCAGAACTTTTTTGTAGCCTTCCCCCAATTCTGTACCTCACAACAATCCTGTCTCTGAGCTCTGCAGGCAGTTCCTTTGGTCTCATGGCTCGGATTCTGCTCTGACACACGATGTCAGCTGTGAGGCACTCTATACAGAAGTGTGTGCCTTTTCAAATCACATCCAACTAATTTAACTTATCACAGGTGGACTCCAATCAAGGTGTAGAAACAGTACGTTATGAAGTGACTGTAAATCAATGAGAGACAAAATACTGTAATCGAATGCAGCATCAGGCTGAAACATAACAACATTTTTAAAAAAAGTTCAGGGGGTCTGAATACTTTCTGAATGCTATGTTACTTAACATCAACATGTTGTGGTTGGAAAGTGGTGTAACTGTCCACAACACCAGTCTTCACCACATTCATTAGTATTGTTGTAGTAGGGCAGCACGATTCTGGCAAAAATTATAATCATGATTATTTTGATCAATATCAAGATCACAACTAATAATCATGATTATTTAATTTTCAATTTATTTTAAGGTGTATCAGTGTGTGAGGAGAGGACTGAAGGCACAGCATTTGAGCTGATTTATATTATTTAAGAAAAAAATGTACAGAGAATAGAGAACATTATATGCAACTTGACAAACTTTAAAATAAGCTAATATATATTTTAGAATATTTACATTTTTGGGACAACAATCACAGCATACAAATGGCATGCTTCACATTAACAGGAACAACTCCTGATCATCAACCCTGTAGTGTTGTGGTGCATCGTCAAGCTCTCAACACCTGTTTTTTAGGAAAATCTGGGCTTTGAGCGTATGTGTGCTGCAGCAATGCCACTTACATTTTTTAAATAGTTAAAAAAAAAAAAAAGACAATAGCGACGAAGACATTTTTGTACAAATGTGTTCTTCCATCTCTTGGTGACCAAAAAGTGAAAAAATAATCATTCTTTACAAAAAAAATCCTCAGAATATTCACACAAAAAAGTCCTTGTGATTCTTTGAATTGGCTGAGTTTGTGCCGTTATTTAAAGCAGCTCCTGTCTGCAGTGACACAGAGGGCCACATCACAGGCTCTTTATCACTATCTCTATCCATTAAGAGCTATTCAGGCCGTCTGCAAAATGATCTAGGAGTAGAGACATGCACAGTTTAGCAAAGCATGATGGAATGACCGAACAACCTGTCATTGGTGGTCACTACCCATGTGACAAAACAATATGGCAGATAGCATTAGCTGCTAGCAGCAGAAACGATTGAAAAATAGATTAGAAACGGTTAAAAACACATTCAGTATCTGAGTTACTGGTGTGAATTTAATCTTTAAAGACCCCGGAAAGCTTCCCAAGTTCCAGGCTCGCTACAAAAGCCACTGTAAGGGCTAAGAAGGCATAGGCTGCATCATTAGAACGACAAAACAGAGGGATTCTAGAGGGAAAAAGTGACTATGATTTATGGTTCAAAAATTGCTTCAACTTTTATGTAAGCTGCGTCTCTTTTTTTCATATATGACAACGTTGGTCTCAGAAGATGCAGTGTGTAATAATTAGCCAAGAAATATTTAGTGGTACAAACATGGTAAAAATGAATCATTATATGGAAAAATAGGCCAACCTAAAATAGTGTTTAAACACCTGAATACTTTTTTTTAAAAATTGATTAAGAATAAGCTTTTATAGAGAGGTCCCCCTCCATGGAGCCCATCATATTCGATTTTTCCATCTTGCATGTTTCCACAGTACCACAGAAGGGACCAAATAACAGATACACATTTTTAAAATTCCACTGGTTGAGACAGTTACCATTAGAAGTGAGCATCAGAATTTACAATCTAATGGTTAGATGCTGATAATATTCCAGTTTTACACACTGTTGTTTATTTTACATCTACATTTCAAGTCCATTATTTCAAACATAATATGAAGAGTGGTATCAGTAAGATCATTGAAAAGTATCTATAGCAATAAAATTCCAATAAAACCAAATCTTCTGTTCCATGTGACTTATTCGGAATTACTTAATTTCTTAAGTTTTTGTCCTATATAGAGAAGAACATGTATTACATGTCACCTGGTTTCTAGCTCCCGTGTGGCCTAGTTCGATATTTCCTATAATCAAAAGCAGGTATGAAAACATTACGTAGTGGTGTTTTGTAGGTCAAACTTAAACTGTAAATTAGGAAGTGTAATGCTGTTGCTGTAGGCTATAGAGTTACTTCAGGTTCTCTAAAACTGTTGTTGGTTTACATGTTATAGAAACTGTGTTAAAGAACTAAAACAAAAGTTAATAAAAAGCTTCATTGTGATAAAAATAAACTCTGCACAGACAAACAATAGTTGAGAAAAGTTTAAAGTCAAAGTTCAAATAAGAATAGATATACCTGTTGAAATGAGGAACTAATTGTCCTAATCTCTCGCACACTTTGACACAAATAACACAGCTTTACCAGCAAGACACTACTACTCATATGTATGTTTTTATGCATTTATGGCATTTTCTAACAATACCTTTTCCCTTCACCCACAACATCACGCTGCAGGTTAGCTTCCTTCAGGGTAATTGATGTGAAGCCTCCACCGAAACATAACCTGCACGCATTTAGAGAAGGTGAGCAGGATATCGGGCCATCGGAGGTGGAACACTGCATTCCTATCACGCAGCTCGGGTCAGAACCTCTGGTAGAGTCAGGATTTGTAGCTTAAAGGCTGTCACAAATGATCACTTTGCTCCGCAACGGCACCCCAACCCTGACAGAGCCCCACCTTTTGTTGAGTTAAAGGATGAACCCCAACAGACTGGTGACCTGCTCCCTCCTTCGCTCCACTCTTTCTGGCCTTAGCTTCACATAGTTTAGGTTGTGGAGGATGTGCTCTGCTGTCAAACCGGGGGGAGAGAAAGTCAGGGTTACTGGATATTTCCCAGGGAGCCAGGGTGGAGAATCAGTTTCCACTTCACAATGACCTTTCTCCGGTCCCAATGGTGGTCAGCTCCACCGCTACCTCCTTCCTCTCACATCCCCACTGAGCAGCCTCCGCTCCACTGCTGTCTCCCTTTCTTTCATTTGTCAACCTATCCATCTCACACTTTTTACTTGGATATGACAGAACAGCCCCCCTCCAACAAAGAGATCTGATTCCCATACCTCATCCATCTTCTCGTTAGCTGTTTACACCCATTTCAGTGTGAGCATTGCACGCATTGCAAATGCAGAACTAATATGCAACTGGTAAATACTGAGAAAATTACACCAAACGAGTCCATATCGAATTAAGCTCCACCAACCACATCTAAGTACAAGTTTAATTACAGTCCATTTTCCCCTTCAGGATGGGAGTCATCTCTTTCCAACAGCCGAGCTATTCTTAGTGTCTGTTAGTATTGTTTGCACACACCAAACGTTACTTTCATATTCAAACAAGTGTGGTGACTTTATCTCATGCCAACAATGCCAGGAAGCTGTTTGTCACCCGGATGACTGCTCAAACTCTGACACACTCTGGATACACCCATCACTCTGACTCAAACAATTTATATTTACCTTTTCCACCGACTTTTTAGGTACAGGTGGGTGAAGTCTTTCCACTGAAGGGACATTATCAAAAACAATATCACTGTACTGACATCACTAATCTAAATATGTGGATGTTTTATTTTTATTATGATATGTTATTCTGGAAATTTAGCAGTTTTTAAATGTTATCAATTTTACATCCATACATATGAAGCTTGTTAAATTCAATTGGATGGTTAATGGTACGCTGGTAAATTAATGTCTGCAATTCCAAATTGAATTAAAATTTCACTTTTTTTTTTTTTTACATACTTTATGTCATCCTTGCATTTTCATCAGCACACAGTTTGAGCACAGCAAATACACTGCTAGTACATTCATCAGTGCACCGTCTCCACCTTCAATGGTACACAGATGCAGCAGGTGGTGTGTGGCTTGTTAGCTGTGCTATTAGCATTAACAGGGCTAGCTCTCAGTGTTGGCAATGTTTATATGGCTGTGTCTGACATACTGGCATACTGCCTACTTTGTCTTTAGAGCCTTGAGTTACCAAACCCATCCTGTTTTCATTAAAGAAAAGTTTAAGACTCACTTTGGGTTCTACAATCCCCAGGTAAGAGGAAGCCTGACCAGAAGTGTTTACTTGGTGTGCTAAACTAAACTAATGTGTCTTCAGGAACAGTTCATATGCCTGAGTTCAAATCATACTTCCACACTCACCTAAAATGACAATAAGTAGAACATCAACCACCAACAGCTGACCAACAGAAAAAAACAGGATCTGTAGCCAGTTTTATGTCATAGACTGGTGTCAGAGTTTACTGAGTGACCTTCTACCCATGACTATGCGTCAAATGCATCTGTAATTGTCTTCACACATTAAAAAGACACTAATTTATTTGAAGTATATTTCAGACATAACAGAAAATGTACAGTGTTTTAACAGTGTTGTAACTCTGACAACCACTGACACTGTCAGCTGAAAGTCATGAGTGAGCACAGTAACTTCTAAAAACACAACACTTGCTCTCTACAGCGATGGTTCCCAAACTTTTCCCTCCAAAATACCTAGTCCCAAAGACAAAGGACCCCCACCACCCCTGGAGGTGGTTAAAGTGTATGATGTTGCTCAAAGCATAATTTAAAAATTTACATTTGAGGGAATTTTTGTGCAAATTACTTACATCTAATTGCAAATCTCACTTAAAAAACTATGGTTTTTTATTTCAAATTGGATTCACTTTAGGGATATTTTTACAAAAAAGATCAAATACACCACTTTCAAAATTTGTATTACTCTCTTTTTTGGAAGGCATGCTATAACCCCAATCTGATCTTTGTTTAGAGTTTCTTCAATGTATTTACATGATGTAATCAGCTGATTAAAATGCTACAAATAGGCTTATAAATACATTATCTTGAACACGTTTCATCAAGCTTTATATGTCAAATACTTTACAACTCCTCAGTGCATAGCAGACTGGAGAAGATGTGGAAATATCACCTCTTAATAATAAACAGAATCTGAATCCAAAGAGCATCTGTGTGTTCTGCAGAAATTATACTATAGTCAGTTTCTTTATTAACGTCATTTGACTGCATCCTGAATATAATGCCATGTGTGTTATCAGAAGTTGATCTGGTATTTTCCAGATGTTATAGGCAACATTTCTTTCTGCTTCTCTGTTGATGGATGTAAAACAGAATAATGCAAATGGAAATGGGGGAGGGATTGGGCCTAACAAGTGTGGCTAATTGCAAAATTCCGCTGGATTTAAGGGTTCATTCAATGTGCAAGGGTCACTTTTGCGTGAAGCAGGTGCAAGTTTAAACAGCTAAATAACAAGAATGTTTCAGTGGGGGCATAATTTTTCCTGGTTCATGCCAATTAAATCTCTGACAGCATTGCATTGTAGAATGAGTGTTTAAGTCACTGCAAAACAGCACAGCAATAATGAATGAATAGGTAATGGTATTTACATTTAATTACATGCATTTGCTTGTATTATTTTAAAGTATTGTTCGTGCCCTGTTTTTATAGTGCTTTTCCCATCTTTTTCAAGTTTCATAACCCTCCTAACATTTATTTATTAATTTTAAGACTAAAGTGCAGTTTTTACTCTCAAGTGGTTTTCTCTAGACATGCTTAACTGTGAAAAAAAAGTTAAACTCTTTGAAAGTAATTTTAATGGATTTATTTAATTGAATCAGTATATTTTGATTTCAAATTCTGAGCTTTTAAGGATTTTCTTAAGCATGAGAAACATTAACTGTGCTTTGTGTTTGTCTCTGTTGTGGATGGTTGAATCATGACAGCAGGCAGACGCCGGTTCATCCCTGTTGGCAGAGCTGACACCCATACACAGAGGCTAGAGCTCTTAACTGGTTATTGCGCTTTTTGGTGCATATCTTCACCCATTCTCTCCACATACTTCCTGTCTCTTCAGTTGTCCGATCAAAATAAAGGCAAAACACCCAAACAATAATCTAAAAAACAACAACAGCAAAATTGCAGTGCAAATCGCAATGATCATTTCCTTGACATTTTAAGTCAGAACACATTTCCCCGAGGTTTTGTTTCGCTCATGGAAGCCGAGGGCACACTCAGACAGACAGCTGAAGAGTCACCAGTGACATCATCTTGCAGGCACGCCTGTCTGACACTCCAGCAAAAACCTTCACCACAGAAAATAGAGCAGCAGCCTAATCACCCCAACATTTGCACTCATCATACATTGATAAATGAAGCCATTGTGCAGTGATTATCACAGTTATTCATAGCCTCTTTGCTATGGGGAAGGGACATTTGTTGCATTACATAGAAGCAGACACTGCTGGGTCGAGCACATGTTTTCCTGTCACTGTGTATTACTGGCTAGCCAATGACATTTATAGATACTTGGTAATTTGCGCTGCTATATGTGTTGTGTTACTAAATTGTTATTATTTTGGCGGCATCTGGGTCCAGCCTGTGATTAATTGAATACCATTAAGTTGTGGTGGATCATGTCTGTTTATAAATGCTGCTTTTACACTACAAATTAATCACAGACAAATTAAAATAAATTACTATCTGGTGGTGCTAAGCTGTGGTGTTAGTAGGATTCACTATAATAGAAACACAGGAACTATGGAAACATTATTTCTTCATTATCTTATTGGTGGCACTGTAATAAAGGATGATATAAAGAGTTGGCCAGTGTCAGACTGGGCACCAGTATCATGCCGTGTGTTTCCGTCCTGTATTACTGTGTGTGTTTGCGTAGGCTTCTGACACAAGAGAAACAACAGACGTGGCTCTGGTAAGCATCAGCCCGAGTCATTTGACTTTTTCTTAGCTCAGAGTGGGAAAAATGAGCTCTAAGTTTTGTTTCTTGTCTACCACAGAACCTCAAATGCAAACTCCAGCCAGAAGAAAGCACAGCGTTGACTTTGGTTTTAATTCAAATGGGGAACATGATGAGAAAAAAGTTAAGATAGCAGAAAAAAACATTCTGGCATCTATTAAAAGGCCACTTTTCCCAACCCTGCCCATCTAGTATTCCCTGTGGGATGAACCTCCTGCTCTCAGTTGTTGCTTAACATTACATGCCTAAACTGTAAGCAATAATAAACAGTTCGGGTGTCTAGTGAAAGATTGTTGTGTTTCATTTTGTTATGTTGATATGGGTATTTGTTCTTAGTGGTTAAGTCTTTTGTACTTTTTATTCAAAACAGCACAAAACCAGAATTTACTGACAGTCAGTAACACTAGCTGGTCAAATATGGCTGTGGCTTAAGTTGTGCATACAGTTTTAACAAGGCTGAGAGAATCAAAAATGTACTATCTGGATCTCCACAAGGCTGCAGTATGAGCAAGGTAGTCATAGTGTCAGCAGTAAAGTAGATGCTCATCCATTTGTTTTTTTACAGCAGAAACCACAGCCACTAGGGGAAAAGTTCACCTTTAATCAACAACAGCCAGTCATACTGTAAGAACGCCTCCATGTCTTTTACAGGTGAACAGAATAGGCTACCGACGTCTCCTGAGGAGCTATGTCCCCTACAGAGCCAACACAGATGGTGAACCAACAGACTTATGGGGCTTTTTCACTATGACTTTTGGCCACGCGAGCCAAACCAAGCCGTGCTGATTTGCTTTTCCATCACCAGTTTGGCCGCACCGAGCCATGCCAGAAAGGTCCTGCTCTAGTGCAGGGCCAAAGTGAGCCAGCCCTGCCTCCAAGTGTGCTGCACTGACGTCAAAGCAGTTAACAGGGTGTGATTTGTCGATCTGCTATTGATATCCCGCCCTCTGATAATACATTTTCAGCCCACGGGGAGATACATGTTATCCCTGCCTCTGCTCAGACTGACTACAACTCTGTAACATTGGTGGTCTAATGTCAGCTTTCACTGTGCAATTGAAATTTTTATAACACAAGACCAAAACTCGAGATTTATGTACTCATACTATAGTCTGATAGTCGCGCATGGCCTGACTTCTCACAGTGACAAGTGAAATCAGGACGGACCAGGCACAGAGGATTACAACTTTTTCTGTGCCAACTAATAACAAAAGTCTGACCCTTTCTTCTTCTTATAGACAAATAAATTCTAGACTTTTTAAAAATAAAATGCTGGAGATGTTTAAAATATGAACCATCAGCTTCTGTCCATAACATCTTATCTCTGTTTTTTATGGTATCAATTTTTTTCATCAATCAGTGCTATTGCACTGATTTACATCTGTCAGTGGGTTTTACAAGTGTCAAGCAAACTGCTACCTATGATAACTCAGTGTAAAATAATGTGAAAAAATAGTGGTGGTGGTGGTGGTGGGGGGGTTTTCCTGAAAAAGTAGTGAATGTGGAGATAAAAGGTTATGGTTATAGCAATGATATCACTATGGTTGATCTATATTGTCTAATCAGTAAAAAAAAACAAAAAAAAAAAAAACATGCTTGCACATCTGGTCACTGAAATTTTACTCAATTCTTTCTTGCAAAACTGCTCAAGCTCTGTCAGGTTGCACAGAGATCGGGCATGAACAACACTTTGCAAGTCCAGCCACAAATTCTTTCAATTCTCTTACAGACTGAATAAGATTGTCTTGCAGGATTTTCCTGTATTTTGTCGTGTTCATTTTACCCTATGCCTTTACAAGCCTTCCATGACCGACTGTCAAGAAGTATGATGCACAGCATGATGCTGCCACCACCATGCTTCAGAGTGGGGATGGTGTGTTTGTGGTGATGTGGAGCGTTTGGTGGCCGCCTTATGTAGCATCTTGTCTGATGGCCAAAAAGCACCATATTGATCTCATCAACCAAAGAACTTTCTTGACCACTGACTCTCCCACATGCCTTTTAGTGAACTCTAGTTGTGATTCAATGGGAGTTTTTTTTTTTTTTTTCAAAAGTAGCTTTCCCTTTGCAACTCTCCCATAAAGCTTTGTGAAGAACCCAGGCAACAGTTGTTGTATGCACAATCCCTCATATCTCAGTTGCTGAAGCTTGTAACTCCTTCAGAGTAGTCATAGGAGTCTTGGTGGCCTATTCTTGCACGATCTCTCAGCTTGTGTAATCTAGACAGATTTACTCATGTGCCACATATCAGCACATTGGAAATGTTTTTGTATCCATCCCATCATTTCTACTTTTTAATAACCTGTTATCTGAGTTGCTTGGAGAGTTATTTTGTATTCATGGTGTAATGGTAGCCAGGATTATTGATTAACCAGTGACTGGACCATCCAGACACAGGGATCTGAATGGTACAATCACTTGAGAACTGTGATTAACTGAGACTGTTAGCACCAGTTGGCTAGACCTCGGCTGAATTAGGTCAGTCACTGTAAATGGGGTGAATATTTGTGCAATCACTTATTTTACATTGTATATTTTTGTCTGATCCACAATATTTTGTAGAAATCCATTTTCATTTTGACATTAAAGCATTTTTTCGGTAAGTTTTTTTCCCCAAAAAGCCATGAATATTAATCTAGATTGATTTACAAAATCGATGAAAGAGTAAAACGTCGAAGGGGATGATTGCACTTTTTATAGGATCTGTACTGGGATGACTGTGGCTCAAATGGTAGAGTCAGTTGTCCCACAACCAGAAGGCTGAGTGTTTCTCAGCTCCATGGAGTCACATGTCCACTACTTCATTGGTGGCATGAAAAACGGTATGTGATTGAATGAGATTAGCTAATTCTGATGGCCAATTCTCCATAGCAACCTCTGCCATCAGTGTGTGAATGGAATGAAAGGCTGTGAATGGGTAAGCATGACCTAGACCTAGTGTGACTAGAAAAGCATTACACAAGCTCAAATCCATTTAACAGTTATTAGCTAAACAATAACATATAATCCAAGTAACAAAATCTAACCACCAACTAGAAATTTACCCTGATACACATAAAATCAGATCTTATCTGAAAATGTAGGCAACTTTGTAAAGTCTCTAAGTTTTAAATAAGCAAGTTGTATTTAACTGGATAAATACACAACACAAAATATGTTGTTATCAACAAATAAAAACCCCTGATAAAAATAAGATAAATATCAAATATCTCGAACTAGATTGGGAATGTAATTTTTAGGTTGTAAATAAACTTTCCACAAAAAAGTATGACCAAACCTTATATTTCTGCAGATATTTCTGATCCATAAGGTATTGAACTAGTGGTGTTTGACTTTCAAGTATTGTTTTATTAGTATAGTGATACGAAACTTAGTTTCAGTATCAAATTTTGGTATTGTGACAACACTTTAGGCAAGTTCCATTTCTGACAGTTGGAAAGTTCATATTTTAAAGAATGTTATATAACAAGAGAGGATGGAATGAAAATGTTGATCATGGTTCTGGGAGTAGAATACTTGAAGTATTTCTGTGAGTAAACACAGGATACATATTTAGGCAATATTTAGTGAGAAGGGACATAATTATTACATGTGATAATGCTATTACCAGAATTTGCTAGGATTGTTATTGTGCTGTCCTTTATAGTGGACAACTAAACCAATTTCTACAAAGTCCTGTCTTTACAAAGACCACTCCACAGGCACAGCCTGGCATGCTGCACTGAGCTTCAGGCAATAACACAGTTCATTAATGAATCTTTTGGATAAATCATCCCCTACCCTGGAACTACTGCATGACAGTGTCACATAGGCCGCCTATCTTCAGTAGTTTGCAATCAGCATCTTTCATGACGTTCTGCATTATTGGTTCTGTGAAGTTAAAGCCCAAATGGGTGTAAGATAAGGGATGTCACAGTAAGAAGTCAGGGGTGACTGTTGGATAGATTTTACTGGGATTTACTGTGTTAGTTCAGACGGCAGCCTCTGGGCCCCCTCTCCTCTGTACATTCAAACAAACTCCAGTTATTTCAGCTTCACTGAAAGCTGATGTGGATCTGAGGAGAAAGCTGGCTTGCCACTGAACCCCTGGGGAATGGGCGACTGCTAGCCTTTAACACCTCTCCTTCACTTCTCCTCTTCCTCCACGCCACTGCTCTGTTCCATCCACCCTCTATCCCCGAGCTTTGACAGAAGGTATGTATTTTAGGAGAGCCCTGGTGATGTGATGGACATAAGAGCTCTGTTTGAAATGGAAACCTGCACATGCTGCCCTGCCAGGGAGCACCAAAAATATCCCAACAGAGACGGTGAAAGGAAATGGAACAAGGGAAAAAAATTGCCATCTTTATTGAAGTTTTCCTTTCAAAAACACGGGTAAATATAGGAACGACACTTCCTATTCAGGATATGATGCTCTGTAATGTTAAAACCTCAACAGAGTATTCACTGGCCACCTACAGAGAAGACTGTTTCTTTTTCCTCATATCACCTCTCACTCTTGTATACACTGACAACACATGCTGGCTAAGATAACCAAGAAAAAAAAACATGATAACAGAAATGAATGTAATTCATGAAAGAGATAAACTGATCCACACACAAGCTTATCCTCTTGTGAGTGCAGCCCTGTCTTGCATTCAACATTTATCACCTCCTTTCCCTTAAAGCATGCATTTATTTCATATGGGGAAGAATAGCACGCATTAACCTACGTGGTTGTGCACATGTTCGCTTATGTGTGCATGGCATGCATGTCTAGGGGTGCAAAAAGAATATATATGGCACACTCCATCCTCCCTATAACTCACCTGGACTGATAAAGAGAGTAAAGGAATCGTTTCCTGCGCCTGCTACTCATTCAAATGGGCTGGCGTCTGTAAACAAGAGCTGCAGTTATCCATGTAGCGGTCAGATAAGAGGGGAAGGAGACCTCCGGAGTGATGGATCACGAAGGGGCTCCCAGTCCTCTTCTCTTCCCAGCACCACCCTGCCACCTTAGGATAATAAACAGCCGCGGAGCAGGGGGCCAGATAAGAGCCATCACTCACATTGGCCGGCCTGATAAGACACAGACGCTCTCTGTCACCCTCCATGACATTTGTTTTTCATTCCACTTCAGACCGAGGGAGAAGTCAACCTGTTTCATCTCATCAATGGGCTGCACTCAGGATCCCCTGGTGAGTGTGTACCACCCTTTGACACTGATGGCAGTCAGGTGACTGACTGTGTCATGCTGCACACAAGAAGAATGAACTGCAGCCAGACCGTTTTCGCTGTTTCATTCACAAGTATGGCACTAGGCAAACAAACACAGTGGGAACAGTTTAAACTATCAAATAAACAAAAGGTTAATACAGGATGTGATTGCAATTCTTTTCTTTCTCTATACTGAAATAGCAGAGCTGCATTTCACCACTATAATAAGAGGAACAGATGTCCACAGTCAGAAATCCCTTACTTATTTCTAGAAATGTAATCAAAGTCAAACAAAAGGTCTTACAAAAGCAATTTTCACTGCCTAGGAAACTCTTCTTTTACAATGGAGTTTTATCCAAACATTCTGTTAATTTTTGACACCCACAACCCAACCATTTATACACCTTATATGTCACCTTAATGGACTGACTGGGTGAGATTTTAGAGAGAAACAGAGGTGGGTTTCTGTCCTTCCCTGGCTTGCCATAAAACCACAGCGAGACATGAATCAATGTGAAATCTCCTTGAACAAAAAACTCAAGTTACAAGTTGTAAATTATGCTTTGGAGACTAATATTTCTGGTGGGGGTACATAAAATTATTATTTAAGTCATTTTATATTTTGGCACCTTTAATTCCTTAAAAACGCAGGGGCCTATCAGAGGATATATGCAGCTATTGTAAATCTGCCTGCCCTAATATTGCTTCCACCAGGGTCACCTACAAGTCACAGATTTGAGAAGGTATAAAATGGTTACTTTATAGCCATCCCAATTGTTACACATTAGAGTTATGTGCATTGTATTACCACTAATGAAGGGCGTAAATTCTCAGTTTACGATTGGACCTGTACAGGGGGGTTGTAAAACACACGCTTTTTGCGTTACTCGTGTTTGTCGCTGGAGTTTCTGGAGTTCAGACTGTGCACACACTGTTTCCATTAGTCAGGGACGGCTCCTCAGAGAGGCCTCCGTCTGCAGTAATGGGTCCGGGCCGTGAGAGAGCAGCATCCCGTCCGTCGGTCACGGATGACATTTAACAGACAGGGTCCGACTTCCTGTGATCAGAACAGCGGTAAGCATGGAGCTAATCCATGGCTCTCACAAATCTCTCATCATCATCCTCTGGCTGACAGAGATCAGCAGCGCCTGATAGTTGTGGGACAACGATCACCTGTGTTGACCCCAAAGTCTCAGCTCATAATATATGTCCGTATGCTGTCAATGTCTAACATGGACTCTGTTCAAATCACCTCTCAGTTACAATTACTGTGCCATTTATGTTATGACTTGTATGATCACTAGATGCATTTGTAAAAACAAAACCTAAATGATATGTTTTTTTGACCTGAGCAAAGTGAAATCTATTGTGAAGATGATGTTAAGCAACAATGTAGCTCTAATGACAACTTTCCCTAAATGATTAGAACCAAAGGTGGACTCGCAATCTGCCATACTGTGCATTTCCCTGGTGGGCTGATGCAGTTCCAGGCCAGTATGATTTGTCCTTGTTTTCTTTTCTGCTAAGAACTGGCCCCATAGAGCAGGGGCAGTAGCCCATTGATTGTTTTCTTTTTAATGACAGCATTCTGGGTCAGTTTCATCTCCTATAGGTCTGTTTATCACAATCCAAGAGAAACACACCATTAAACACACCATTAGATGTTTCCATGCCACTTAAACATTTTGTAGCTATTTGTTCCAAAGGAATAATGTATACAGTAATGTAATTTTCAACTCGTCGTGAGTGGCTGGTTTGAGCCAAAAATGCCAGGACCAAATTTTCTTCCCAGTCCAGCCAAGGCTAGGCGATACCACACATAACATAAAGGCTGACCTCTCCGTCTCACTCCCAGGATGACCAAGCACAAAAATGGACAGGGAATGAGCTTGCAACCTACAAATTTTTATATATTTATTTTTTTTATTAATCCAAACAAATTACCTCAGGGAGACATAGCTAAAATAACAAACAACACTAGGTTAAAACCTAGCATATGGCTGACCGCAGTTCTCTGGGATGCCTGTTGAAATGCCAGACTGAACTGTGTGTTCTGGCAGAGTGACTTTTTACTAAGGTGTGTAATTGTGCTGTCCCTGACATCTGTGGGTTGAGAATTGAAGGAAGTTTGAAACATAAAGCCCTGTCATCAGGAAACAACATGACACGCCAGATCGACTGAATATAGAGAATACTTAGAAAGGTTTCTGGAAGGGCAGGACTTTTCAGAAAATCTTTAGAAGGTGCTAGGAGGAATGCTCTGTCCATGACATTCATGATGGGCTATCAGAGCGACAAATGATGTACTGCACATGGACTTGTCTTGTGCAGCCCACCGCTGCCTTAAATCTTGAATGGCGGAGCCACTTGGTAGACATGCAAAAACAACTTCTGTGCCAAGACAAACTTTAGGTGTGACTCTCTGCATTTGTTTTAAAAAGAAATGTAGGCCAGTTCAGATTCCGGATGTTCCTACAGCTACATTCCTAGATACACCAGGAAAGCGTAACCATAACAATCGCATACCCATGCCTAAAAAGAGTGGAAATAAACAAAAAATATCTTTTCTGTCATGGAAAGCTTTCGGTGTTCGCCTGCCCTTGTTTTTCATAAAGACACGCTGTCCAGTTCTGACAAAACTGCCGCTGTGGCTAAGTCCAAGCTAATCACTCCACTAGCTGTCATTGTATACAACCACTTGTAAAAACTAACCCTCTCCCCGTAACTATCACATACTCATGCCTAAGCAGGTCAGCAGGAGAGCGAAAACTCCTTTTCTGTCATGGAAAACCGGACGGTGTTGCCCTCAGCGTTTGTTTAAGAAATAAAACTTTTCCAGTTCTGACCAAAGTCCCACTGTGGCAAATTCTAAGTGAATCACTCCACTAGCAGCCATTGTATACAAGTATTCACACAGCAAGTAACCCTTTCCCTATAACTATCACATAGTCATGCCAAAGCAGGCCTGAAAAGCTTTTAGGGTTGTTTTCATTCTTCATTTAATCCAGAAATGTGGTCTAGTTCCAGTAGAACAGATGCAGTGCTTAAACCATATCTGAGGTAATCACAGGAGTGGAGGCAGCCATTACCAATGGCTTTCTGTACAACGAAAACCAGCCCATAGTGCAACTCCGTATGCTATGGCTCTGAAAGTACTGTCACTTAGTCAATCAGACACATACAGAGCCATGTGTAGGACTGTCCTCAGCGTCAGCCAAAAACACTCTTATGACTCAAACAACTTACGTCTCTTAAACATAGAAAATATTACAATACTGAACTGGCTGCCTACATGAAAAATAGGAGTAACGATTATTAAAAGCTTCTCTCCCTACTTACCAAGACTGCGTTTACTTCATCTTTTAGTTTGAAGTTTCACAAAGTTATTTACAAAATTCACAATCTACAATCAAACACAACACATGATCATGCTCCTATTTGGCGAAACTGAGAGTAAGGTTGGAGGAGAGAGTAAAAAAACATAACAGTGATCTTTAGTCTGATTTCACCTGCGTCAGATGGCTTTAGATTGATAAACTATGTGATTACTGCAGTGTTGGTTTTATTCTCGTCTTGTCTTCGTAACTGACAGCAACTTCACCACAATTATGTCGATCACATTTATGAGAGCAGCACCTTGTGCTTCAGTTAAACAGGGTGATAAACACTGGAGCTCTGAAGGGGAATCCTTGATCAATTTAGTAACCTGAAATAGCTGCTGCTTGTGGAAGCAGGGGCACCACCTGCATGTCTTCAAATTTCCTTTTTCTCTGGCTGATTTGGTTCAAGTCTTGGATGCTAACTAAGCCTTTGTATATTTACATTTGTTGCATGTTTTGTATCAAATTTGTGCTGTAAGATCAGTTTAAATCAGAAATATGCAAATACCCAGCCTTGCTGTCACTGAGAGAAATATCTGACAGTGAAAGGATGCCAGAGACAGGAAACATGCAGTACAGCAGCTCAGGACTGTGAGGGATTGACAAATCAAGCAATTAAAGGGGAGGTCTACTACATTTCACATTCACTCTGACTGAATGAATAAGGAATGTACGGGGGTAGAGGATTGAAATATCTCACAGGGACATTCTGCTTACTTTTTAAGACGGGCCTTATCTCCCCACGTTCAGCCCTGTTAATATGATGATGAACAATATTTCATGAAGGGCAGCTGAATATGTCTCTCTTGGAGAGGGTGTCTCCTCCCCATGTCCTCGTCTCTCCTTTGTACCGCTCTTTTCTCTGAGCGTGGGGATGAGAAGAGGGCTGGGGGGGGGGGGTCAGGTGAGAGAAGAGAAAGTGAGGTAGATAATCACTACCACTGCACACACATCCCTAAGGAGCACACCAGCACGGAAACCTCCACGTCCCCCCTTCATACCCCCAAAACATTTTCATATCAATAATCAAGCAATTTTTCTACATGCTAATCCATCAAAGCGGGCTGGGGCTAATCTGCAGGCGTAGGGTTGGCTGATGTATGCTGCTTCCTCTTTTCAGGTGTGCCCCTCTCCCTGGCAGACATTTGTCCCGCTATGTGGCGCACAAAGCCCCTGCCCTGTCAGCACTGATTGATCAGAGGCCGGCTGTAAAGGAGGAAAGCAGCACACCCTATCAATGATGCTCTACATCTGCACCTGAAAAGAGCCTACGTCTCCTTCCACAACATGCTCAGTGCTGGAGATAATGAGAACCGTGCTGTTAACAGCTCCTGTAGCTCTGGTTTTTGTCGTGCGGATATAGGCAGAATGCTTACCTTTTTAGATGAAGAGAAGAGACAGTTTAAAAAAACAGGCCTTTGGTAGGAAGATTATCATAATGTCTACAAACGCTGACAGGGTTGAATTTCAGTGACTTTTTTACAGATTAGTGGGGCTTTTAAAAGGGTGTATTAGCAGAACAATGTGATTGCATGTTTGATTTTAATTTTCTGACAATCGTTCACAGCATGTAAGGGATACATGTGGATGTTTTTTTTCTGTACTCTGCATTGTTGGGATTTAGTCAGGCTAAGGGTGCTTTTAGAAGCATGTGAAGGCATAGCAGGCGCCTCCAAAGAGCCTGGGCGATCCTGAAGGAGGGAGAGTGAGAGATAAAATGCAGAGGCCTCATTAGTAGCACATTTATCATCTCCTGTCTGTGATTTAAAAGAATGACTGGGTCAAATCACTTTAAATACCTCGGGGGAAATCAACATTTGTCATTGCAAAGCAAACCTGCCTCTCCCCTCTCTTCTGGCATTAATTTATTCTGCTAAAGCAGCCCCATTCGCCGCTGCACTGATTTTAATTTCATCCTTGCAAAAACCTTGGCTGACTGTCTATTTCAATTCATTGCTTTAACACACAATTGTCCCCTTCAATTCATTGAAGTAATACTCACCACTAGCAAGGCTGAGCCCTATACATAGACACTGGGCAGGTGATGCAAATGGTCTTTAGTGAAACACTAAAGCGTACGAGACACTGCAAATTATTCTTCTGATGTCTACAATTAAAAACGAATGCCATCAGCGCTGAACAGAAAAACGTACACGGTAAGAACAAGAAAGAGATTATGTATTATAAATGTGTTATTAATGGGTAACTTGGCAAGGTCGGGGAAGTCAAGATAGGTGTTGAAATATGGATGTCACCCTCAAAGAGCCCGCTAACATTGCTGCAAGTGGACCCTCTGGACACGCTGCCTGACAGAATATTTATGTGTTTGCCGGCACACCAGCTTACATTTTTCTGCAAGCTTTATTTGAGGAAAGTGTAGCACAGGTATTACTAACAAAAGCTCTTGACTGTTTCACAAAAAGAGTCCTTGAAATATACTATAGTGCAAAAAGTATTTGCTCACCTGCCTTGACTCACATATGAACTTAATCCATAGAGTTTAATGTGATGTCAGTCCACCCTTCGCAGCTATAACAGCTTCAACTCTTCTGGGAAGGCTTTCTACAAGGTTTGGGAGTGTGTTTATGGGAATTTTTGACCATTCTTCCAGAAGCGCATTTGTGAGGTCACACAAAGATGTTGGACTAGAAGGCCTGGCTCTCAGTCTCCGCTCTAATTCATCCAGTCAAGTTCATCCACACCAAACTCTCTCATCTATGTCTTTATGGACCTTCCTTTGTGCACTGGTGCACAGTCATGTTGGAACAGGAAGGGGCCATCCCTAAACTGTTCCCACAAAGTTGGGAGCATGGAATTGTCCAAAATCTCTTGGTATGCTGAAGCATTCAGAGTTCCTTTCACTGGAACTAAGGGGCCAAGCCCAGCTCCTGAAAAACAACCCCACACCATAATCCCCCCTCCACCAAACTTTACACTTGGAACAATGCAGTCAGACAAGCACCGTTCTCCTGGCAACTGCCAAACCCAGACTCGTCCACCAGATGGAGAGGCATGATTCTTGAGCTAATCTGAAGGCCACATGAAGTTTGGGGGTCTGTAGCGATTGACTCTGCAGAAAGTTGGCAACCTCTGTGCACTATGTGCCTCAGAATCCGCTGACCCCTCTCCCTCATTTTACATGGCCTACCACTTCGTGGCTGAGTTGCTCTCGTTCCCAATCGCTTCCACTATGTTATAATACCACTGAAAGTTGACTGTGGAATATTAAGGAGCGAGGAAATTTCATGACTGGACTTGTTTCACAGGTGGCATCCTATCACAGTACCATGCTGGAATTCACTGAGCTCCTGAGAGCGACCCATTCTTTCACAAATGTTTGTAGAAAAAGTCTGCATGCTTAAGTGCTTGATTTTGGCCATGGAAGTGATTGGACCACCTGATTTCAATTATTTGGATGGGTGAGTGAATACTTAGTGTATTTTGTGATGGTAATGGCTGTGAGTCTGCCTGAGACATATCAAAAAGTCTAAAAAAGAAAGTTTTCCTCTGATGTCCTTTTGCATTTATAAAGTTTAAAGTGTTACGCTTTATAAAGTGCATCAATTAATCTGTGTTTGTATAGCTCCAATTCATAACCAAAGCTATCTCAAGACACTTTACAAAGAGGGCAGGTCTAGACTGTACTCTCTTTTATGGCCTATTATAATAGACCAGCCTTAACCATTAATAGTATAATAAAGACTATACCCTGTTGTGAAAAAGAACAGTGTTAATCACCAGCTCTCTGCTGAAGCTGCACTGGGGTTGGAAAGGGCTAGCAGGAAGGGTATAGGGGAGGAGACAATCAGGAAGAGGAGAGGGACAAGAGAAACAACAAAACCCCAAATGAAAGACAAATTCATGGCAGTTGTGATGATGTACTTATCTCCCATTTTGTAGGAAATTTATATGAATTTATTGATGATGATAGCAATATGTGAAAAACTAGCAGAAACAGCTAAGATTGATAGAAAACAGACACGAGAAAACAGAACACTGTAGTATTAGCATAAGCAGCTAGGATGGTAATGAAATATTGACTACTATTATTAATAATATATATAGTAATAATAATAATAATAATAATATATAGCAGTAAACTATTGTTCTCAGATTCAATTAAACTGTTCTAGTAATGATTATAGAAGTAAGACTGATGTTGAAAGATGTATAAGATATATATACAGGTGATAATAGTAATTAATCAATTGTAAATTGACTTTACGATATGAGATATTAATAGTAATAATAATAACAATAATAACTAGAAAAGCACATGGAGAGCGAAGACCTCCGCCATTAGCCCTATCTCCCAGTAGTAAAGAATCCTTTAAAAAATTCCTGGATCCAGACGGTGATCCAGATCACTCCCGAAATCTAATCAGTTCTTCCTTATGCCATTTCTGACATTTCCTGAAAATGTAATCAAAATCTGTCCATAACTTTTTGAGTTATGTTGCTAACAAAGTAACAAACAAATAAACAAACTAACTAACAAATCCTGCCGATCACATAACCTCCTTGGTGGAGGTAATAAAAGTCGTAGTTGGAGTCAAGTGGGTCCAGAGAAGCAGGTTGTTCATCCAGAAGAGTCAGATCAGGGATGGGCAACATTTAGTATCAAGAGCACCACATTTATTGTATTGTCAATCCTGAAAGGCACAGTTTTTCAGATTGTCAGATATTATAAATCCAACCTCTGCAATGACTAAGAATTCAATAAAATTATCATTTATTATACCACAATTTATGATTTGAACTGAAGTGCAAATAAAAATAGTTAATTTAATGAGTTAAACACAGAAATTGATAAATATCAAGCTGCCTTTTCAATGCAGTGAACATGATAGTTACTTGTTATTTTACTTGCATATTTTTTTTACATTTAGTGATGCAAATAAAAAAGTTGTACAGCATCACCTGGCGTGAATTAAATCTTCTACAAGAAAAAAAACATAATAAAAGGCTTAAAAATGAAATAATAATAAGGCACAAAAATAAAATAAATAAAATAAAATAAAAAAACATGAAATAAAAATATAAATAGAAAAATTAAGAAGTTAATATTTTTAATCATATCAAAATACTAAAAATAATCATATTAAATAAGTAACAAATAAAATAAACATTTATCAAAACAAAATATAAATAAATAAAATCACATTTAAATCAATCCAAAGGGAAATGAGTTTCACACTCTTTTAACAAGGCTAAAGACACTCAGCTCCTCACTAGCCTCCTCTTTGGACCAATTCTGCACTCAGTATCTAAGACCACAGGAAATACTCTATGTAGTCCCTGGCTCACTGAGGTCATGAGAGAGCAAAAGGCAGGACTCTAGGCGGCAGAGAGAAAATCAAAAGAAAAGAAGTTTCAAATAGTTTTTTCTCAAATCAAAAACTAAACAAAAGAACTAAACATATACCAGTAATCAAAGATTTTAAGAGAAATGTTTCTGTTTTCATTCTTTAATGGCAGATTTTTGCCTGTTTTCTTAAAGTTATCATTGATTGGTATTTGAAATTAACTTGGGGGCTGTATTGAGTGAGGTTGAGGGCCACATGTGGTCCACGGGCTGCTAGTTGCTCACCGCTGATCCAGACGAATCACTATGGCACAGGGCCAGGAATAACCCACGTAGATAGCATTATAGTGACAGAAGTAGAATATAAAGACTCACAGGATGTAATATGCCGTATTCATTAAAGAATAGAGTAGCTTAAAGGTAGCTTAAATGTGGCCATAACATTTCTTCAAATTTACATTTTACTACCAAACAATCAGTAAGGCTTGGGTTAAGTTACACTTATTTTGCTATACTCACACAGAGAGTGATTGTTGTTTGTATCAAATGTGTCCAGTTTTACTTATGGGATGGTTCCTCTTACCACTGCAAAGCTCAAACACATTTTCTTTGTTCTGCTGATGAAACATTTAAGATGTTGATGCCAGATATGTATTGTAGGGCACAGCAGAAATATTTCAAAGTCAGGAGGAAAGAGGCAAAAGGCACAGATGCTGAGCAAGTCCTGAAAGAAGTGTGGGCTGGCGTAAAGCAGCACCAGAATTAACGCATATCTATTTTATACCAGTTCAGACAGAGCAGCCTGCCATATGTAAATAGAGGTTCAATAATAAATGCACTTCCCCTGCTTTTATTTGCTTTAAACCCTCACAGTCACACACGCATTGGCACCACGCGAGACACAAATTAGAGAGCGTTTTAAAGGAAATATTCAAAGAGCAGCCTGCCGCCGGAATATCAGTTATTATTTTTGATGTTGCAATTTCTGACACTTTGATGCAATCAGTGAGTAGCCCCAGCATTCAGCCCTCTCAAGGGAGAGAGCTGTCAGGAGTGAGGAGCCGGTGGGTAGATAATTATGGGAGATCAAACCTCGCTAGTTAGTAGGCAGGAACGGGAGGCAAATGCCAAAAACCAGCCAATGTTTCGCAAACGCTTGTTCAAGGATATCCTAATTGCTATAAGTGGTTCCTTCAGGACTGGCACTTCAAACACTGCCTGCTGCATGATGTCATCTCCCTGGCTCCCCTTCACACTCACAATAGGCAAATTAAGGAAGAGGGCACAGCAAAACATACCAGAGGACAATGTCCTTCCTCTGTCATGACATGTGAACCACATCAGTGGCAGACGTGTGCATGTTCTGCATAGGTATATGGAGATATATGCATGCACCAAGATTCCAGCAATGGGATTCATGTGCATGGATAAAATACTGACTTAAGTGTGCTTTTTCTGTTGTAGGGGCAACAAATAGCCGTAGATACTGATGTAAACAGAACATATAACATCACAAAACCTAATTAATACAGAATGGGAGCTTATTTATATGCACAACACAACAAGTACACACATACTGTTCATTAATATCAGGGTTGTATGATCTCAAAGAGATACATTCTGACATCCAACTGTGTGCTCCATAATTCAAAGTGAGAACACGGTGCTATCTGTCAGTACTGTTTCAAGCCTACCTCTCTGGTTCTCTCCTTACCTTTGCAGTTCAAAGGGAAGGAGAGGGGAAGGTGAGTACAATTAGCTGAAATCAGTCAGAACAAATTGTCCGACAGCATTGTTCTATGCTAACACATCCAAGTTCATTTGCTGCTGGTGGAATGACCCCTCTTACTGTGACCCTTGTTCCCCAGTCACATGCATAAAAAACCCTACCGGTGTCTAATCAGTCTCTCATACTTACCGTTGACCAATGTCTCATCTAATACAGAAACTAACTTGAAAAAGAATCCTAGACCTGTTTCTGTCTGCCTCAGCTACATCAAAGGAAACCCAACCCTCGGCAATCAAAAAGAAGGATTTCATGTTTCAAAAACAATTCGCATTTTCAAAGGGGGACCACAGCTGACATACAATCGCAGTAAAACCTATTGAGTCTTCAGCTCCCTCATTTTCTTTTTTCTCTCCCTGTTGTGAATGTGAATCTTGAGGGTCATTGATCATCTCATTAAATCCAGCCCCAAAGAAAGCGATCCTTTTCACACAGCTCTGGAATTCAGACGCGAAACACCCCCGCCTCTCTTTAAGCACACACAAACACGCTCACACCATCAAACATCGCCAAATGACTGCCTTTCTGAGACAAGAAAGACAGCAATAAAATGATAAAATAAAGTCTATTTTGTTCAGAAAGGGTAAAAAGGGGTCATTTTCTGCATAAAGTGCTGAACTGTTAGCATAACAAAGCATGGGCTGGTGAGCTAATGGCTCTTCATCTGTGACAAGGGGCTCACTAGCTTTTTACTGTTGTGCTCTGTGCAAAGTGGCCTGAAACAACACCTTACTTCTGCTCTGACCTTCCTACACTTAAACACAGGAAATCCCAATGTCAAGCTCAAAGTCTACACACATTCACACATTGACAGACACAAAGTGAGAGAGAATAATAAACATGCTACAGGGAGAATTAGCTGAACTTGGAAGACATTATAAAACAGACACAACCACATTCAGACTCGGCAGGCAGGACAGGCTTGTGAGTGCTCTGCAGCCCTGGAATGGCTCAGCTCAGTCTAATTGTCTCTCTAATTGGTGATGTCTAAAGGGGGTCTTCTCTTTATTTTTGGACAGAGCGGCATGCCATCACGCAAGGCAAATTACATAGACAGACAGGCGAGAACACAACACAGGAGACACAAATGACAGCCAGAGAGGAGAAAGTGAGAGCAAAGAGCAGCAGGAGGAGGAGATGATTATCATTATTATTATTTTATTCACCACGGGGAAAAGACATGTTTGGAAAACTGAGTTTCAGGTGGCTAAACATCCAAATTACTCCCCTCCCAATGGCCCCTCGGTCCCCCTCCGTCATCTCAACTCTGGCTAAGTCTGTTAGGGATGAGGTCATGCCGCACTCATCCAGCCAGTGGTGAGAGGCCTCATTCTCCACTCCTCAGCCCCAGTGCTTTATCCGGGAGGCCTGCCTTTGATGTGCTCGTAATATGAAGGACGCAGGGCTATCAGCTAGCTGTCAACTCGGTAACTACCCTGCATCGCTCCCAGGGGCGGCAGGGCCAACCGAGCCAACACTGGCCGTCCAGCGCCCAGCAGCTCTGCTGCTGATGGACCTGATTAATTCCCCGGAACGCTGGTTTGTCTTCCTGCAGTTCAGTCAATGACTTCATTCAGCAGGGTGAGGTCACCAGAGGCCTGGTAATAAAGGGGCTGCACTTCACAGTAAAGACAGCACGCCTGTGTGCAGCTCTCCAAAAAAAAAAAAAAAAAGAAAGAAAGAAGGTCCTTTAAGAAAGAAAAAAGAAGGTAAAAAGGAGGAAAACATCCAAGTGTCTGGCTCAGTGGTCCTTGAGCAGGAGGCGAGCTGCGCGAACTTCTCTCCTCTTTTCTGTCTCCCATTGTGGGAGAAATAATAATTGGCAGGCCAATGAATTATTAGCATACACAGTAGTAACAGGAAGAACAATGTCTGTTATTGGTGGAAACTCCATTAAATGTGACTTTTCTTTAAAAGAACAGAGGGTCACACAAGTAAATGGATTTCTTGAACAAAAAATAAAACGGATGTTTCATTTTCCCTTCGACTCCGACCATCTTCGATTCTATTTGAAAACTTTTTATAGAGAATAATGTGTTGATGTGATGACTGAGTGTTCAATAAACCCAGTGATAATGATAGAAGTTGTCCTCTCTTCTCCTTGAGTCATAACTGATGGGGCACAGCGGTTCGGAGCAGTAGTCTCATATAACAATGCTTATTAAGAGGCGAAGGCCTTTAAACAAGTCAAATAAAATTGATGTCATTCACTTTTGAAACTCTACGATAATCTGGGGAATTTCACTCCAACAAACGGCTGGGGTAAATGACACAACTTACGAGTGCGAGTAACTCACTCTTGCGCTTATGGGATTGTAAAAAATGACAATTCCTTGAAATGTGCCATAAATTTGCTGTATTGCTCCTGCCATCCCTGGGATGATGGTTGCTTTCACTTCACAGGCTACGCAGGTCTAGTCACTTCATATAATCCAGAGTCACAAATCACAAAGGGCCTCCCAGCCTCTGCAGAGGAATATGAGACTTTGGAGGCTTTTTTGGTGGCTCAGGTTAGCCCAGCAGACATGGACAAATAGACGGCGGTCTGCGGCCTGCCCATTCATCCAACCATCCATCCCTCCTGCCTCTTGGATGGAAGGTGGATGAGGAGGGGTGCGTGAATAAAACGGTGGCCCAGCAGTGATGCACGGCGCTGTGAGCTCATAAAGCAGGCCATCAGCTGACCTCTGAGGCACAGGGGAACAGGCAGGGCCTTTACGACCATCACCGGATTTAACAGCCAATAATGACTGGAATAACCGCTTAAACCTTTACGGACCTGCACAGCCGCATGGCAGCAGCAGCAAAGCCAGGCGAGGATACATGGAGAGAGAGCGAGAGTGATATATTCAGCCGGTGCACTGACAGGGGCCATGTTTCAAGCGAAGGGGAAATGACAGATGCAGAGGGAGAGCACCCTGATATGTGTGTCTCTTTAAGTGGAGCCAACTGGCTTGTCCATTCCCATCCTGATGAATACACAACAGGAAGAGCTGGAGAGAGAGAAGGATGAAGGAGAAGACGGAAGTGACGCATACGGCTGAAGATGTGGGCAGAGAACAAACGAAAAATGGCAAATGAAGGGCAGGGCAGGTCAAATTTTTTATCTGTGAGGAAAAAAAATGAAGTCTTATTCTTTGATTTAAAAAAAAATCCTACATGGGCATGTTTGCTGTACGAATATTTCTCTAATTTACTCCAGTTCAAAGGTGCTTATTTGACACTAAATAGATGAATAAAATGTTCATACCAAGAATGATCCAGCTCTAGATTATACTGTATAAGTGCGTGTAGTAATACGTGGGATTGGTGGAGAATTGCACCATAGAAATGAGCATATATATGAATACATTCACATGCGATTCATTACTTAGATTACATTATCTGTATTTCTTAATTTAACACCAGTCTGGTAAACTGGACACTAATATAATTAACAGACACAAAATAGAATATCTGTAACACACAGTCCAGTAAATTTCACACTGAAGTATATAAATTTCTTCACTGGAAGGTTAAAATCATTATTTACAATCTTTGTTTAGCAGACCTCTCCTTTATTCTGACATGAAGTTTAACTTATAGCACACTAGCATCCTTTGGACTAAGATCATAACACCAATTCATTAACTGTTGGCAGCCAACTAATTCTGATTTTCAATAAACTCTCTAAACCTAATACAGTGCTCATGAAAAGAGGCCCATTTCACAGGCTGGCACATGTTCAAGCAACATATGCTCACATAATCTCTTAAAAAGCATGATCCAAGTCCAAATTTAATTATGTAATAGCACAAACGAAATCAGAGTGCCGACACAGCAGAGCTCTGATACACAACGTTCTGCCACTCCACTCCCATTTTCCTCATTTGTTTATTGCTCTCAGCAATCCCAGCAGCCTCTGGGGCCGTGGCGTCCAGAGTCCACTCAATGGTCTACAGATGGCTCTGAGGCTCCAGGCTCGTTTCACATGGTTGTTTGTCTTTTTAATAAGGTCTCTTTGAGATATATGACTATTGTTATATGATCATAATGCTTTTTCATGGTCTCCCAAGCCATTACTTTCAGTGCGTTGTGTTTTTACAAACTAAGTTCAAAGTCTTTTAACTTGATTTTTTCTGTTACTTCAGATGGATTTACAGCGGTATGAGTCAAAGGCAGTAGCGTTGCTAGCGGTGGCAGTCAGATGAGGTTTTAGCAGTTTCAGGGAAGAAATGGTTGGGGGGGCTGAGGGATGTTCATGGTTCCCTGAGCCCTGCACTTCCTCTGGCAGCAGCACTGAACTTGCAAATCACTGAGCTGAGGCTCCTGATCTCTGTAGAATACAGATAAACTTTAACCAGTGAACAGTGTCAGGCCGTCTCTGAGTATGATACTGTCCCCAAACATTGCTGAGGAGGAGTAAAAATATATATATGAGCATAAAAACCACAAAAGGGCTCCACTGAAGACTATATCCAAGATACCAGGTCACCTTTTTTTTTCCTCCCGTAACAGTATCAATAAATCCTGGGACAAAACTGCATATCTTAAGCACCTTACTGGCGACTTTTACAGTGCACAGTCGGCGCTTGGCACGCAGACGATAACATTCCCCCCACACAATGGTGTAATCTTCATGGCACAGGTAGCACTGGGATTGTCTTGGATGTGCACTCTGCCGTCGCCTGGGTTTGTCCCAGCATTAGAGCCCTCTGCATTCCTTTGTGCTTTTTAACCAATGAATTAAAGAGGATTTCAACAGGGGAATTCTTATCGAAAAAAAATTACCCTCCTTTACTTAGAGATAAAAAAATCAGACTAAATAAGTTGGAAAGAGTTTCACAAACTCGTTCTGTAATCAGGAAGAGCTGCTTAAGATAACAACGCCCGATTTAGACATTTTCTTACACAAAGAGTGAGGAACAGTGAACCTTTAAGCTATATGGGACAGGGTTCATTTTGAGCAGCTGCCATTGCTGTGTAAAGTAGTTTACTCTACAATTTGTATTTATAGGAGCCAATCAGATTCTTGTGTTGTGAGTAAATAAATGAAATTGTTGGGAAGTATTGTTTGTAGATTATATATTCAGGTCACTTCTCCCAAGAAATCTTTTAATTTTTTAATCCATGCAGATGTTTGTTTTCAGAAAACTTTCTGAAGTGCATCCCCAGATGAACACTGAAAGCATTCTTAAGTAGCTAAGTTGCTCTTATACAAAATACCTCAAAGCGTCTAAGATAATACATGTGGATTGAAATGCAATCTGCCTCTCACTTCTTCCCCAGATAAGTACAGCCATTGACAAAACCTGGCTTCCTCCTCTTATCTCGCAAACACTTGATACCAGAAAACTCGGTGCATAAATAAGTCTTTCAAGATTGTGATGTAAATATATCCGATTAATCATAACAAGGAAAACTGCAACAACTCATGCTCCCACCCCCAAAACATCATTGTAAAAATGTTCCTGTGCTTGCAGTTGTATCAAAAATATTTTTTCCTTATCCATATTTCACCAGACTGTGATGGCACAGCCCTCAGTCACATACACACTGCACTGACAGCTTTTAATCTATGCTAATCTGTTGTATTCTTTTCACTGTCATAGATTATTAACATTAATTTAAAGCGGGACATTAATTTAAAGAAAAAAGATACAAAACTGCATGTGGATAATCTATGCAAAAGCTCTGAGCCCATTTCCATTCCTGATAGATTTAGTGTCGCACAGCCCCTTACCCCCCCAGCACTAAAATATTTAATTTTACAGAGTAGATCCCCAGGACACGAAGGAAAACCATCAGGTCCGTGTTCAAGTTTAATTACTAATGACTAATTTAAACCAAGTCTCAACCCTGCAGCCCTGTCTCTGCATCAGCTGTAAAAGTGAGAGAGGCCAACAGAAGAGAAGGAGAAAAAAAAGTGGATTTATGTACCCCATTTTTAAGTTTGATAGCAAGCACCACTCCTACAGTAAACAAGCTCCATGCAAAGTACTATATGATTATCAAACTCATCAATGCTTCCTGAAATATTCCTCCACTCCACAGTGTGGCGCTCTGCTCTCTTCCTGTTGCACCTAGTCAAGCAGATTGAGATGAGCCACCCACCATCTGCACCCCCCCAACACACTACCACAGACACACACTCTTTTCACACTATTAAATGCCTGTGCATGTGAGCGTGTCTGTGTTTGTGTGTTTGAGTCTGTGAATGTGTTTGATTAAGCTCTGTCTAACTCCCTTCATTGCTGCTGATGCCTCTGAATCACGATCCCTCCATCATAAGCTTCATTTACATTCCTCAGGCCTTACATCTCAGGTGGGGGCGTATATTTTCAAGATGTCCCTCTTATAGGTTTAGCCGGACTCCAATGGGCTTGAAAAAGTTGCTGTTGTACACCAAGGGAGGCATTTTCACCTAATGAAACCCAAGATCAATAGAACTCTTCTCTCGTCTCATATATAGTGCATGTACACAAGGGAAATAAAGCATTATTTTTCATCCTCAAATGTATAATGGATATCATTCTTTATTTAATACTTTGTTCAATTCGGGATGTGCCACAGTGGGGAAATATTTCCTCTGATGATGTCCCTATATTACAGAAAGAAGATATGAAAGTAGAAACATTAAGTTGGAAGGTATGAGAAAAATTGAGCATTACATACCTGACAAATGGCTATAGACTTTGTAAAAGTCACCATCTTAGGCCAGTATTATACCACAGTACAGATAATCTTATATAATTAAAAAGCTTACAGACATTTACATATTAATCTGCTCTCTACTGCAATCGACATATTTTAAATCAAGAGCTCAGGTCTTAAAGAAAAAAGAGAGAGAAGCAGCGGAACGAGCAGAGGAGAAAAGAGCAGATAAGCGAAGAGAGGAAGGAAGATGAGGGAGAGGAAGATGAGAGGAGAGCGATGAGAGCAGCCACTTCAGGTGCAGCCCTTATCGGCAGCAGAGAGAGGACCTTTCTTATGTAATCTGTGATTTCATTCAGCCTCCGTATCAGATGATTGTCTGGGAGAAGAAAAAGCCATTTTGAGGGGAACGGGCTGCGTGAAAAGGATCGTCTCCCCGGCAGCTCACCCTTCCATGTCGAACCAGCCACATGGCACCGAAGGTCAGCAGAATTATTGGAGGCGGGGGTGGCTCCACTAGAGAAGACAATGATATGGCCTTAACCCTCATTTAGAGGTGCCATTTCCCCACCTGACCCCCCTGCTAAAGTGTTATTTTTCCATGTTATGAAATGTGATAGCTCTCTGGTGAAACAGGAGTCTCCAGTTAGGGAGGTAATACTTTGGCGTGCAGCGACAGCGAGACAGGCTCAGCCTCCCCCTAAATAGGGTAGCTGTGCGGCCTTACCACTCTGTGCAACGCAGACAGTTCAATCAGGGTAAAACAGCGTTCATTTAACCGCTTGGCTAACAACAGCCAGTGGCACAGAGCCGTGCACACAGGAGCTCCAAGATTGCACAGTTAGGGGAGATGATGATAATGTCTTTGTGAATTTCACCCAAACATGTCATTTTAAAGTAAGACTCTGCACTGGCCTGTGTAAAGTGTCATAACCTGTTGTTTTTGGTTCTGGTTCTTTTAGTTCCTCCCCACACATTGGAAGAAAAAACAAGTATTTAAGTTTAAATATTTTCTATTAAACCTGGTTAAATAACTGAAAGGGACAATATACAGCAATGATCAAGAGGACAATTTCTAAGAGATTAGGATGATTGAGAAACCTGTCCAGCATTAAAAGTCAACATTTACATGTGCTTTGGCATAAATGTGTAAGGTTAAAAAAGTAATTAATGTCTAATGATTCTGAAATTTCATTTTTTATTTTTCATCAAAGTAAAATGATTTGAGATGGGCTCTGAATTATTAATATTAGTGTGAACATGAAAATTATGTAAATGAAATGTCAAGGAGATAAAGTTTCTAACTGATCCACAGAAAAGGATGTATGTGATTATGGCTCCATTTATACAGGTTGAAATAACTTTATTCAGAAAAATGACTCTGTAAATCATAGTTACCTCTCTTTGAGGTGAGTTTGTGACTAATGTAAAGAGAAGAATGTACTGCCTGCAACAAAAAAGTATTGATTGCTGTGTGTGTTCTGTTGTGAGTGAGCTGATATCAGAAAAAGAGAGTCAAGGCAGAGGTGGGGTGTACATGTTCGCTCTCAGCAGCTCCATCTAGGGGAGCAGAGAGGAGCCTGACTGCCTCCAGACTCAGACCTGTGTTACTTTCTCCCACTCCCTCTGTCTGACTTCACAAATATGAGAATATTTGCTGTTTTTTATGATATCTAAACAATCCCTACATATTTGTCATTAATCATTCCTTTAATGAGAGGCAGAAGGACACATAACCACAGGGTCCAGTCTGACTCATGGCTTTAGGGTGCACTCCCAGTGGGCAATCTGTACTATGCTCAAGCACATATGACCCCTAAAGGATTGTGAGTCCTACATAATGCACACTGCCTTGGCCCTGGCACAGTTAGAAGAGGTGGGCTAAGGCCCACTATGGCTGGTCATGCATAGACATAAGCACAGGTACACAATGTGGATTGTGGTTTTGACAGTCATTTTAAACAATGACAGAGTGTAAGAGGGTTGTATCTGACCTAAAAGAACTCACACCGATAAAGTGAGTAAAGTTACAGTCGTGACCTCTGTGTTGTTCTTCATTGTGCTGATTCTTCAGGCCTTTGCACACCAAAGCTGACCACACATATTACACAAGGCAAGATTTTTATTTCTTAACCGATTTTTCCAACGTGATAGGCCCCACATATGGCAACAAATAATCACTGAGTGTCCAGTTTTGTTCATATAGTGTGCAGTGTTTACAGGAGGATCAACTCAGCACACCACACACAAACAGATTCTGCTCACTGACCGACAGTCTCGACCTAGTTTCACCTCTCAAAATGCGGAATCTCGCTCTATTAAACCTGACTTAGAGTAAAGAAACTACTGTATATTGCATATTGTTTATGGTCTGTTTTACAGTAGGCATCGTTAAATACTAGTTTTGCTGCCACAGAGTTTCTCCTCCATTTCTGATGTCTATAAAACTTTACGCTTCCCATTTACCAGCACTGCCTATGGCACTGCCTACACTGCTGTTTACTAAAGTTGCCATGACTGTGTTTTTGTTTTACTTTCTCCTTCAGTCAGCCTGCTTCCTGATTGGCTAGTCCATCATATCGTGTCACAAGTCTGCTTGTGTGTGCTCTGCTGTCATTTGTGTTAACCACACGCTGTAGAATTTCTGATGGGAAATATTGAACATGCTTATATTTATGATCTCGAATTGGGCCTTGGATAAGGTTGGAGAGGGAAAATTTATACATAACACAAAATACACTTCAAGCTAATCTGGCAAGATAATCTTAAAAGCCATCCGATAATTGGGCCTTTGCTGACTTTGGTCAGAAGGGGGGAATCAGCTCAGCAATTGGTATGATTATCATGTAGTGTGTGGCCTGCTTAAGTCTGTTTTTTATCAAACAAAATTGCTGCACATTAAAATAGAAATAAAATGTTATGTTGTGTTTGCACAATGATGCTAAAACTTTTGTCTGGCATTGGTTGTTCCTAAAAAGATTTTTATTTTTTGTATTTTTCACATGTGCCCAAGCTATTTGAATGGGGGACTGTGTATTAAGAACTGCAGCTACAGCTCCCTTCCCACTCTCTCTCTCTCTCCTCACACACCAAAACCTCACTTTAAACACTGTAATTTGTCAACGTTTTATTTGGATATTAACCGTGGAACATAACAGATAAAGGTCAAATGTTGTACTTACAGCTAAATAACAAAGGGTGAATTAAACAATTGTATCCCATCTCTCCAACTTGGCACAGCGCCATGACACACAAGCTGGTGCCATTTTAACTGCTTTTTTCTCTTCTTAGTAAGAAACCATTTGCCAGGTTCTACAAATTTTCACAGTGAATACAAATAAAAGGCATCAGACTCAGGATTTAAGTGTCCATTGTTTTCTTTATCAGATTACAGACCTAAGCAATTTATCTGAATGCAGACCACGTTTATTTGAAACTGGGTGTGTTTTACAAGACGTGATGATGTATATAACCTTGCTGAGGAATAGTTGGGCCTGCAGCAATGTGAGTGCTGGCCAGCCAGGGACTGTGCACAGTACAGAGAAACTGGACCCATAAGTGCACCCTTAGTTTTGGATAATGGTGCCCAAAGGGCGACAGGACAGTGTAGTGCCGGGGGTCAGAGAACAGGAAGATTAAGGAGAGGAGGTGTTGAGGTTGTCACCTCAGGGCCTCCACCCACACAAGGAGAAGAAGCTGAGACCAGACCCTGCCATCATTCAAAGCAGATGGCATTTTTCTCAATGTGTCAGGGCTTATTTTTGGGATGCAGCCTCTGGCAGGCCTCGGATAGACTAGTTATTAGGCATGTACGCTTATAATTTAGCCAAACCACCAAGGGTTTGGACACAAACCCTGAAGCCTCAAATTCAAAGTCTTCCTCTCTCTCCTCCCTTTTTTCTCTGCCTTCCTGTCAGAACGCTAAGCATGAGCAAAGGAAATGAACATTGTTGGAATGGCCTTACATGAAAACCTAATGTGGTTTTGCCATGAACAGGGCAGCAGACTGACAACTGTGTAGTTCAAGCGCTCTGTTTTTCTTGAGGTTTAGAATTCCTGCTGGGGAAGCACATTAAAAACTACAACTCTTGTCACTAGGGATCTATATTTTTTTTAATGCAGGCTATGATTTGTAGGACTGTTGAAGAAAAAACTATTGAAGTTGGAGGCAACTTCTATGGGGAGTGCTTGATATCACTGATAAATTTACACACATTGATCAAATACACAGTCTGCAGGGGAAGTAGACCTGCTGCATGAGCACTGGAATCTAGATCCACACACTCACATGTCACAACAGGACTCACACAAACACACACAAGGCATCAGGACCGCAAAGAGATAATTAGCAAGCACAGCTGACTCCTTGAATTGTCCTCCGTCCTCCCCCCATCGTTTCCCTGCTAATAGGGGCGTGAGTCCCACTTATTAGATGTGATTATCCACCCAGGGCTGTATGTAGATTAGCTTTATTACATCCCTCAACCAGCTTCTCTGCTATTTAGACAGAAAATGTAATTCAATGATGTAACTTAGATATAAATCTGCATTTACAGGGCAAAGTCCCACTCCAGTACTGGTTATGACAGGTTGGCTGATTAAACTATCAGGCTGACAAGCCCAGCAGCCACACAAGAGGACAGGCAAAAGTACAAAAGGCCCTCTTATTATAGAAAATCCCCTAGAATAGCCAACGGTGGGGATATGGTAATGATGTAGTACCTCTCCATCAGGTCTACAGAACACACGCAGGCATATACACACATTTAAAGACCTGCACTTATTTGTTGACTCGTCAATACACATTAAAAAAACAAACATACACTGACACTTGTATATATGCTACCTTATATATGTATAGGTGGTCATTGCATGTGTGCAGAAGCCCCCCACACACACTGACACACACAGAGAGACACACGCACTTATCTCTCTCCAATTCCCTTATCCAGCTGAATATGATGACTGGCTTTTGGAATGACCTCCAGGCAGAGGACAGGGCCTTGTTCTGCAGCTCCCTCCCCTTCCTCCTCCTCTCTTTCTTCCTCCCACAGAATGAATCTAAAAGATTGGTGACCTTGCTGTGGGTCTGTGAGGGAAATGAGCTACATCTTGTCACAGTCTGAACAGGCCATTTGAAACCTGGTTTGTTGGCTTTGAAAGGAGCAGCGATGGGGGAGCTGATAAGCAAAGGGGTGGCTTTTATTCTGAAAATTAAAAGGCAGGCCTGATGGAAATATGTCTGCATCAGTGTTAGGTATATCACTGCAGACGCCTTATCAAGCGAGCATCTCTACAGCGAGAGAGAAAGGGCAGACAGTCGCTGTGAATCCGTACTCTGCTGCTGGCAAGCTGCAGGCACGAAACAAAAACAACCAGTGAAGCTTCTCAACAGCCCTTATGCCAACAACTAGGAATATGTTAATGATTTTCAGGAGGCAAATTAACTTTAAGGGTTTCTTACCAATGTGCCATCTCTGGGATAGGATTTAAAATTCATTATCTGCACAGTTATCCAAATCCATGCTATGGTTCAGACAGACACACAACACACACAAAGTCTGGAAACAAGCACAAATGAGCAAACTCAGATTGTGAGATTGTGCACGCCTATGTGTGTGTATGTGTGTTAGTAAGTCTCCAAACAAAAGCTGGCATCTCCCATGGCCTGCGCAAATGTTTGTCTAATGTAAACCGCCATATAGGAGCATCTAATTAGGGGTGTCAGGCTGCATGTGGCTGAGAAATCTCAGCCAACTGTCAGCCAATTGCGATCGCTTCCAATCAGATGGGAGACAAAAAGGGAAGAAAAAGGCAGGCGAGGAACCCACAACTGGGAGCCGGGGACCTGTGCGGGGGGCAATTAACAGCCAAGGTGAAGCCACTCATTGTTGTCAAAGAGACTATGCTAGCCATGCATGTTAGGCTCCTACCCTCCACACTGCTTTGCCAGCATCGGATGGCACTTTTGTAATTAGGCTTGAAATACGGAGCAGTGCTGCATGGCAGCAGCCCAGATAATGCTGCATTACATGACACATGAAGAAAAGCATGCTGGGTAAGCGGCCTAGCTGCACTGTAAGCAAACACTCAGAGTAATACGTACAAGGGTGTGAGTGTGTGGGCAATGCCTGCTGGAAGGCCAAAGTGGGTGAAGATCATAATAACCCATAATTGGTCCAGTGTCTTTATTAAAACCCAAACTTTACAGAGAAGAAGAGGCACTCTTAACACCAAGACCGCACTTAAAGACCACATCAGGTATGACTGACCTCTCTTAGGGCCATGGAAACACATTTTAACATGTTAACATGCAGACCTGCTCAAAGAGATAAATACTTGAAAGGCTGCAGCAAACATGGGGCATGAAAGGTAGGAGTTAAAAAAAAAAAACACACCGGCCAAGGTGTTTTCTAAACCATCTCCCTTAGCATTGATGATTAGTGGGTGAAAACTGTAAGGGGAACGTTATGTTTTCTCTACCTAACGCAATGATTTGCTTTGCATAAACAACAACAACAACAATAGCAGGCAGGTTCTTCTGTAGCAGCCACACAATGAGCTCAAGGGTTCCTCATAACATCTCATTATAGTTAATGAGCGCTGTGTGTTTACAATGTGTTGCTCTATAGAGCTAGCAGTGTTTACCCATCCCCTCCTCTCAATGGAGATCACTCAGCACACCCCGAAACAAAGGAGGATTTGTTTAGCCATGGGCTGTGTTTCTTCCCCTCTGGATCACGGGGCTCAATCTAGCAGGCATAGGCTGTTAGCACTATCTCCCAAATTCATCACAGCTACCATGGAATCAAATATGTGCAGGGTTACAAACACACATAATAACATTGGATTAAACATTAAACACATAAATACATGTCCCCAAAGGATTGTCCAAACCAGTATGTCCACAAAATTAACCTTTGTTGTCATGAAAAAAACAAGGCAGTCAACACTAGCTGCCTTTTTTGGCAAAGTAAAGGTAAATTTAGTCAGCTCCACTAAAAATCCTCAGACCTCAGAGGTCTAGAAGGCCCACATTAAGGTATCATTATAGAGTTTTGAATATATGTAACACATTAAACATTCCCATTTTTAAGGAAAGTCTACCAAAATATCAGAGGCTGGAATATGGAGGAAGTGTTGGTCATTATCTGTTTCTTGGATTTTATCAAACAGTGCAGTGATATAACTCAGCACCTTGCATCCACATGTGTCTGCTGAGAGACAAGTGAGAAAATACCAGAAAATGGGAGAGAAAACATCTATAATTTTTTAAGATTATCATGTCTGCTACAGTACACACATACCACTGCATCATGCAGTTATTTTCTAATTAAGGAAATGATTATCAGCACCTAAGATCCTTGAGTTTGAAAAAATACTACAGCAGAGTTCTGCATGGTAGGCTCTTCTCTTAATCAGTGTGTTGGGAAGCATGGCAATTGAGAGGCTGATTGAGTCTTGTGTTGGGTTTGTGTTAATCTCTGATTAACATCTGCGTGTGATCTTGTGGAAGTATGGCACCAGTGAGCCCTATATGCACACAGGGTATGAAATATCCAGGCGTGTAATAACATTTTATTTACAAAGGGCCCACTGGGCATAATGCATGCCAGCGCTGCCAAACTGAGCCCAATGCAATTCACTTGAGTGCATTATATTACCCTGGCTATCCAGCAGGGGAAAGGGAAAAAGGAAAGGGGAATGGCTTTAGTCACACTGGGTTATTAGGAGCTGAGAAATGATGGATACCTGTAAGGCAAACCTAATCCAACACTCATCAGCCTCTGCAAAGAACAGCAGGGTACCTATAAAAGCAGGAGGATGAGGCATGATGAGGGCCATACAGCTGGGTCAGTCTCCTGTAACCCACCCAACCAAAATCCTTCAGTTTATCTGCAGTGAGACCTGCATGGCCTCCCCAGCAAGGACCGAAGCAGGACTGTATTTCAAGAAGGAATGTGAGGCATGCAGACCGCAACGCCCATCCACTCCTCTTAAATCAATGGTGCATTTAGCCAGGAACCCGCTGGATCAAAATCAATAAAACACACTATTTCAGCACACAGTGGGGAAAACACAAACACACCAAACATTAAATCATTAGCATGTGGAGTGACAGCAGTGTGTGGAAAAGGAAGAATTCATACATGTTGACAACATGCTGGTGAGTTAACATGCAGTGCATATTCAGGGCAGACAGTCCATGTACAAGTTGAAAAAAAATATTTTTGGTCACTCTGATTCATGACTAACAAGTTTCTAGGACTGGCATTAAAGCAACACTGACACTTACATCAAATGTACAGTCAAAACAGAGGCTTCAAGGTACAGCAGTAAATACATATGGAATGCAACGAATGCACAAAGACACAATATATGAAAATATATGGCTCAATTCATATTCATTGTTGCCATGAACTGACAGCTTATCTGAATAATCTCCACTTTATGCAAGTGTGAAAATATCACCTATGGGCTGACCTATTGCACCCCTGGGGCTCAGGAGAACTGCATCATTTATCTTGTATTGTGAATATCCCATGCAATAATACAGAAATAATACTCTAGGTCCAAATGACCTCTTTTTCCCTCTATTGTCTTCATTTACAGAAAAATATGCTGGCAAACAAATGCACATGTACAACATTGTTTATTGAAACTGAAATGTCTGAGATTGAAAATAGGAGTAAAAATTCAGAAACATGCTGGAACATCACACTAAAAATATTTAATTGTTGTCCTAAAAGTGTTTTTTTTACACAGCAAAGATCATTAAAAATGTCCAGACATTTATATGGTATGGTGTAATTTATGTTTTCTAAGTATCAACAGTGGATGGCTAAAAACAAACTCTTTCAAGCATGAATCCTTGGACAGCTGAAGCCAGTAATTTTAGGGTTTTTACGCTGTCTTTCCCTCTTTAAGGATTCTCTTACAATGAATATATGCAAAAGTCCATTAGAGCATAAAAACACAGACACCAAGCCCTGCTTCGCCTTTCCACAACATGAAAAAAAAAGCTGCCGGTATCGCTTTCAGTGAGAGCTGCGCCTTTCAAACTGCTTTGGTGTCCTACAAAATTACCATACGAGAAGCTATTTACAACTCGACAAAATTTCTGTGTTTCCATGAGAGTTCAGTCCGTTCCTGTGATGGAACAAAATGAAAAGCCTGCCTTACTTGTTGCACGCAATTAAGCCCCTGCGAAAAGACAGTCGGGGCAGTTTAACATTTCATAGGGCTGTAATTATTCTTTAACTGTTAGAAAGTGTTGTCCCCTAGGAGCCAATTACTTGAAAAGCGCTCATCACACACAAGATATATACAAACAAATCCTTCAAGCACAAAGTAAATGTTTAAACATTAAAAGGGATGAGCGGAGGAACCCATACCAATCAGTTTTGGTAGGAGCTAATTACTAATAAGAGCAGCAACCCCATTGTGTTAGATAATTATGACACCAACTTACACCTCAAATACACAGAGCACCTGGATGGCTGGTGCACCAATTGATCACAGGGGAGAGGAGTAAGTCATAGACTACCTGAGAATATAGATGCCAAAATTATGAACAGAAACATTACTGGCATCAAGATCTTATTATTTTCATTTTAATAACTCTTCTATTTCTTAGAACTGAATCAAATCTGATATCAAAATTAAAACAAAAACCAACCTGCTCATTTGTAAAGTTCCGTCCCTCAAGATAATTCCAATGTTAAAAATGTATTTTCAAGCTATTTTTTCCATCCAAAAAATTAATATTAAAAATAAGGTACCCTACACTGGAATCAAACAGCTTTATGAAAAACTAAACACATTTAAAAACAATTCTAGGAGGTGCATTGGGCTGGATGCCTCCCTGAGTGAATTACATCACTTAGTTTTAACTAAACTAAAAACTTGAGAGTCAATATTAGCTTAAGTGACTTAGATGGATAATTCTTCAGTTCAGCAATCATATTAACCTCCACTTACACTCTACATCTGCTTGGCCTGTTGTTTGCTCATCTAATCAATCTCCTTCAGCCTTGTTCTTTAATGTCCTACCACGTTCGGCCATCTCTAAATATCCGCTAATGCCTGGGAAACATCAGGCCCTCAATGATAGCACTGTAAATGTAATTTATTTCTCACTCATGCAAGCACTTGAGCTAAACGATTATGGCTACTGAGGAGCGGCACACTATATAAGATAAATATTGATTGACTGGAGGGGTTTGTTAGCTACAGTGAAGAATAAGGTCTGAGTGGGGAAGAGATGTCTATAAAGAGGAGAGGGAGAGGGCTGCTGAGTTGTCTCGTGCCAGCCAGGCTTGTTCCAAATAAAGAAAAAGGCTGCCTCGACCTGGCTCAGCCACAAACAACCATTTCACAGGAATTTCAGTCCTTTTAGATCCAAAACCAAACGGACTGGGTGTCTCTCACTCTCTCTCCCACTGCAGAATCCTTTGCTATGAAATTTCTTCCTGTCCTTTTAGTAACAATGTGTCATGCATGTTTGTCATCTGTGTGGACTGGGCCTGTGATGTCTGGGTCCCTACTTACAAGTTTTAATAGCTTCTGGGGGCCCCATGTTACAAATGACTATTTTGAGAGAATTCTTTAAAAATATCTGATTTGAACTGAAATTAATTATAAACACACAAGATGTCACTACCTACACTGAAATACTTGAATCTAAAAAATTAAGGGCATTACATCAAACTTGATTTTATTTAATGTTGAGAATGTTATGATACACATTTACACTGATTCCTTCTTATTTATCATGTTTGTATTGGGTTATTCTAAAGTTTTACTTTCCTTATTCATACTTTTGGATTAGTACTGTGTGTTTTGTTTTCACACCACTTTAGTTAGCTATGGTTGTTGTACTCTTAAAAGACCCCTTTGACTTGATTTCACTTGACTAAAAACCTTTTTTACATTTTTTTTTTAATATTAGTTTATATTTCACTGGCGTTGGGCCAGAATCTCACACCTTTATTTTTCATCATTTTTTTTCCCACATATCAGTGCTATTGGTCCCCATTTACATCTGCCTGTGGGTTTTAACACATTTTAAAGAAATAAAGTGTTAAAAAAGATGCTGACTATGACAATTCAGTGTCAAATTATTTGAAAAAAAATGCTGCACTTTTTGCCTTTCCTGAAAAATGATTTTGGAGATACAAGGTTTTGGCCAAACTGTGACGATTTGAATTACTCATACTCATTCGCCTTATTTTTTTAAGCAGTTTTTGTACAGCCATTTAGTTTGTCTTGAATTTTTGATATTCTATTAATATATTACAAACTAAGATTGCTGTTCTGCACAAAGGACCAAGAAAACTCCTAACATATGTAAACATAATTGGCACTGATTCTTATTCTGGTATAACAAATATATATGAAATTTTTTGTTGATGTTTTTGAACATGAAACAGTTTGTAAAATTCTGTTTAATACTTCAAATTATAGCTGACAACAACTGCTTGAAATCCCTGTCTGCACTGCAGCTCATACACAAAGAAGACAAAGTAATTAAGTTTCAGTTCTCAATAGAATTTTGTAACTTGTGACATTCCTAACAAGTAAAGGCAAAGGAATACATGTCAAGATTAAGCCGCAACATTTGGACGGTGAGTCAGTTTGTACAAGAGCTTTTTAGGTGTGTGCCAGCATTTAAATCATAGTTACAGAAGGGGGCATGAATAATGTGGTAAATCCTAGTTTTTTAAGTTTTGTGAGACTTTTTAGGCTTTAGGATCACTTTTTTGTGACTCCAGACTCTGCTTGTTGTATTTCATTGTCCTTGGCATCATATTGTTGCAGCATCTCCAGAGGCTCAAGCATAACCCCAAAATCCTGTTTGGCCAAATTAACATGAGGACTTAGGACTCCCTTTGCAGCGCAGCAATCCAACACATGAGATGGTTTGTTTTAAAAATGCTTGATATATTTACTCCCATGTTACCTTGGTGCCAGCATATGCATCTCTCATATTTATCAATACAGCATTGTTGTCCACTTATTTTCTGTTTTGAACAGCTGAGCTGCATGGTGATGGTGTGTATTATGAGTGCACATGATGGTGTGTGTTTTTGTAACGTGTGGACTGAGTGCATGCATCCTGTGTGTTTGTGTGCCACGGCCTGTCAAACTTTTCCCTAACCCTCAATTACCACAAACACACTTGCATATACACACGTTACACAGGAAATTTCCAGCAGTGTAAACAAGCTTGTGTTGTTGACGTGTGAGACTGACTGAGAGAGAAACAAAGCTGTCTCAAATCCCATTTGGGCTGAGAGGCGGCCCATATGGAAAGTTACCAAATAGTGCTAATACTGCTAATAGGATGTTCCACTCTAAATAGGAGCTCATGTTAATACCCAGATTTTCATTCATGCTGGAAATTGTAGTTTTAAATTACAGTTTAATGCTTCAGATTTTAAATAAAAAAAGCCCCTCAAAAAACCTTCACAGCAACACAAAAATTACCACAGCCTCTGAACAGAGCCTCAGCCTCCCATTGTCAGCCAATTACTATGCAATCTCTTTCTTATGACTGAATAGCTCACTGTTAGCAAATAATGAAAAGGCAATTATGGCAAAGCTGTGTTCATATTACCCTCTTCATTTTATGCAGGCTGTAATTATTGTCAATCCTAGAGGCTTACTCTACCATGTAAGAGGCAGCAGGGAAGAAAATGGAGTGGGCTGGTGCATGGCAAATTGGAAATGTCACAGCTACCTTTTTATCAGCACCACTAGACCTTTTTTGTGCATGTGTGAGTTCACGTACATGTACATGTGCACGTATACACACGCACTGCAAACATACTTGGTTATACCTAGGTGTCCATTAGCACCCACATCCATGGTATACGTTTATTTACACATTAGCTCACACGTACTTACTCACATCATCACTGTAAATCATAAATTCACCAGTGAAGAAAAAAAAACACACACCCATATACACACAGAACGTGTGAAACGATGTGTGTTTTGCAGAATCTTCACCTCAAGCTGTTACCCTAGCTTAAGTACAACGCTAGCGGGTGAGGAATTAAATAAATAAACCGATAGATGAAGCGGGTGTGAGAAAAAACACACATGCACACGCACATACACACACATAGACTCCTTTTGTTCTTCCCTTTTTTCCCCTGAAAACAATGATTCCCTGAAGACTCCTGGTTTTTCTTTTCCTGCCAGTGTCTGTCTAACAGCAAAGTGGTGGATATATTCCTTTTGCCTTGGCCCTCATTAGCTGTCTCCATGCTGTTCAGTAATAGGGAGTGGCACATAAATGATTCCCTTTATAGAGTTTGATGTGCCACACTGAGAGGACCACAGCCCCCGTATGGACAGCACCCCCCATCAACCCCTTCACCACCAACCCCCCCAGATGGAAAGCACATGGGGGGGAGGCAGGGCTTTAAGAGAGAGTGATGTGTGACACGCATGACAAACGCCTTAGCCTATGTCGGCGCTAATTCTAATGGGCGGAACTGACCCTTAAAATAAAACATTTCATCAATGTTTCCCTAAGTGCCACTAGCAGAGGAACATAATTAGGACGAAGGGGGGACATCAATGAAGGGCCTTGCACTGGCACAAATGTGGGGCACATGGCACCCAACACAGTGACGAAAACACAGAGGGGATACACAGGCAGGAGGTGCAGTGGGGAGAGATCTTTTGTCAATACTCTTGCATGCATCCCTGACAAATCAAAGTGAATAAACAATGTCGTGATTCTACCGTACCTTGACAGGCGAGAAGCAGGTCTACTAACACGATTCTGACGGCAGACTTTTCAAGGTCAGCCTTTAAGCTCTTTAACTGCACTGTTTTAGGCTTTGCACCAAATTCAACTCGACATTCATATACCTGGCAAGCACATTTATAATATATTTTTTTGAAAGTTATTTTCTCCTCTCTCTCTTTTTTCCCCCCACTTCGTCCCACAGAAGCAGGTGCTGCTCCTTTTGTGTTTAACAAGATTCTTGAAAGTGTGCATAAGGGAAAAGTGCATTTCTTAAAGGGAGGCGTTGCACTACACGAGGCTGTCTTCCAAACTCGCTTTTCAAATGGAAACTGAAGCCTGTCACATTCACATTACTTTACCTCGAACATAATAGCATCGTCTAGTGCACTCCAACACAAAAGACAGTCAGGGAAACATCACAACAGGATCAGGGAGAAGAAAAGCCCTCTTTTAACTTTCAAAACTCCTTAAGTTCTCAGAGCACACAGACTGCGGTGTGCCGCTAGCTTACGATGGTGCGTTTGCCTGCTGCTTAGAGGACGGGTGGAGAGAGAGGCAGTAAAAACAATGTAGTCATTACAGCTCACTTGAGTGCCATTTTGGCAGGCGGTGTTATATCGCTGCTTGACTTCAGATGTGTTACTGAAATCACTCCTCTGTTGTCTTGTGGCCTGGTGGCTGTTAGGTAGAGTTACAAGGCACACAAACAAACCAAAAAGATGCCAATTTACTTCCTGACACCGTTCTCCATATTTGAGAGTTTTGAAAGCACAGTGTTTTGATTCCCGCCAAGTGGTGAATGAGGTGACACAATACGATGGCAGTATACAGTGATCAATCACAGGCATTTTGTGGAGGATGCTCAGTTCTTTTTGGATACAGATCTCACCCAAAACAACAGCACAAACAGCAACAGATGCTGCAGCAACTACACCTTCAACAACTCCAGAAGGTTCTCCATCGAGCCTGTGTGACAGATCCTGAGTGCATGTGTGGATGTGTGTTGGGTGTGTGTGTGTATCATAAGATTCTTGGATTTGATGTCGCGATTGTCACAGGCCCTTGAAGCAAGTGGCCCTTGTGTTCGTTGATTCAGTTTGATGTGTCTCTCTCAAGCACACAATGACACACTCGCTTTCATACACACCTTGTGAACCCCGGTGTTCACTCATCCTCGTCCTCTGGCCTGAAAAACCGAGCTGTAAATAAAGCAAGGGGGGGGGGGGGGGGTGAAACTGAATACCAAGACAGAATAATACTCTTTATCCCTCAAGTCATTTGGCTCAAAGAAATTATTTTCTGTAATAACAGGTAGTGCTAATCTGTGGAGGCCTGATGATATGTGAATAACGCAAAATGACCAATTACACTAAACACGCCAGCTTTAATTTCCTGCCTCCGAGGACGATAAATAAACACGGCTTCTACGAAGACGCGAGTGGAAAGTGCTCCCCTATCAAAGCCATCCCCGAGTTATTTTCTTTGATTAGCTGCCAAGGCCCAGATACCCCCGCCTGTTTCAAGTCATTTGAGGCGTTCAAAATGAAATTATGGAGCATCTCTTGGAGATATTAGTGTTAAAGAGCAAGTAGCCCATGGCTACAGTAATCCCCTGTTAATCCTGACCTAATGAGACCAAGCATGAGAGAAGGGGAAACACAGGGTTAACTGGCATTAGTGAGACTTACTGGAGTGGTGTAAGCTTTCTTAAAGGGTAAATTATAACACTTTCTACAACAACAGTGAGATGTATTGCCATGTCAGTAAAATTAAATCATGTATAAACATGGTTTGGCAAACACTTTTCATCTCCACACTAAAAAAGAAAATAAAATGCACGCTATGAGATGAAAGATCAGCAGTTCTGTGTCACTGATCAGAGTTCATTAATCATAAAATGATTTAATTTAAACTGAGCTGTGATTTGCATTGTGTACTTTACAGACACATTTAGCAGCAGTCAGCCAGACAAGGAAAACAGTTGTTAGATATATGATATTAGATAAATTCAGCCATGCACACGCCTTGAACAGCAGTGGAATAACAAAATCATTATTGCACACATACTGGAAAAAGTTTCAAACCATTTACACTAGGAGTTTTGTCAAATAATAGCATTATTTTTATATATGGATAACTTTATGGTGGGTTTTTAAGGTTAAGTTTGGGTATTTGGGCAAGGGAAGCAGACTTTTATTCCAGTGTGAATAAAATGAAACAGCATCACCAATATTTTACCTCTTTAGAGCTGAGCTTAAGGGCATAAGATACCTGAAAACACCACAGAGTACCCAAACAGCATCAAATAAGGTTTAACAGAATTTTAAAAGATAGATAAACAATAAACTTCTACCACCACTGTGCAAAACTAATCAGATTACTTAACACAGCAGGAACTACTGGACTTATTCCCAGATTAATTATCAATATTTAAAGTAAATACCCTCATCCTGTAAAAGTAGATTTTTCCCTGTTGTTAGGGTTTGAAAACCAACCTGTTCCAAGGGTGCTCTAATATACTCAGTAACACAGTAATAAGGTTCTGTGGTGTGCCAGCGGGGCGGCCAAACTCCTCCAAAGATAACACAGCACTCAGCACCCAGATCAGCAGGGCACTTCCTCTTCACCCCTCTGATCTTTAATAGACACTAATCAGATGTGGGGGGCCTGGAGAGAGAGAGAGAGAGAGAGAGAGAGAGAGAGAGAGAGGTGGATTCAGGCATAAGTCTTTTTTTTTATTCTTGTTTTTTTTTAGCAAACATTGGAAACCTTTGACTTTAATAACATCTCCATCTTTTGAGATTTAGACCTACCATCAAACTAATTAAACTTACAAGTAAATATACGTTTTTCATTTTAGCTTAAGAACAAATTTATTTAAACCCCTATTATGTCTAAAACTAATCTTAAAAAGAAATAAAAGCACAAACATACAGAAAAAGTATGAGAAAATAAAACATGAAGATTTCAACCTGAAATTGAGCGCAGCCTAACTCTTTTAAGAATTCATAAATTAATCACCAGGAGCTGAAATACCCAAACAAACATGAACGTTAGATGCTGCTCTTGCATATGAGCCCATACATACACCGCTGTGTTTGTGTGCAAGCAGGGAGGGTGTACATATAGAAGCTGTGTCTGATCCTTGACTGGTAATTAAGCTTATAGCTTTACACACTTCCATGCACACACCCCCACATACGCACGCGTTCAGAGTTAATAGGTCATACATAAACCCACAGTTAACACAAAGAAGGACCACACTCTTTGTCTCTCTTTTACATTCTCTATCACACATACACACGCAGGGCACGGGACCATTTCTAGGACTGTCAGATTAGAGAGGGTCCTTAATTTGTGTGACTCAGTGGAGTTTCGCTGGCTAATGAGATTGGGCTAATTGGTATCGTTACTGTAATCTCCTGAGGCGCAGGACAACACGTTTAAACATATACTCACTGATCACACTTAAAACCTGCCAGCTATGCTAAAGGTCATTAGCGGCTGTGTTCATTTCCAGAGCTATACGATGTAATGTGGAGGGGAGTGCATGAAACACTGTGTGGAAGTTCACCAGGGTTAAAACATTCATTTGCTAATTCCAGGATGCATGTTGCCAAAAGAAAACACGTTGTAATTACACCGAAGAAAAAAAAAAAAAAAACAGAACAAACTAAAGTTAACACTCAGAGACATAACCATGGATCTCACCATGCGACCCATTTTCCAGGCAAATTAAAGCACATGTTGTTGCCCTGATCACTTAATTTGGCAAATTCTCCTACAAACAGATGAGAGCTTTAGTTTAAAACCCAATTTAAGTTCAATTTATTATATATAAAGAAAAAGATCTGTGCATTGTTTGCTTGTCATTTATTTGTTCATAAGAAGGTCACACCTGCTTTAAAACTTAATTAGTTTGGCTGTAGCTGCACTTCTAATTATCTTTCAACACATTTTCTGCAGATCCAATTCCTATGGCTTGATGATGTAAGCTGGTAACCAAAACCACTTGAAAATTCACAAAATTTATGGTGTGATTACCTGAGGTTCAAGCTGAAAAAACTCACCTCAGTAAACATGTATTTCGTTTTTTTTTTAATGCTGTCACAATTGATCTCAGATGGAATAAATGCCATTATAAAAGCAAGGTGACTGTGGGAGAGAGGAAATGAAGTTACAAAAAATCATCAAATTAATTTGCTGCTTTATGGATCTTTTTAGTGACTTCTGGGTTTTGACTGTCAGTGTTTTAGCTGTAGCGAGCAGCTGTGTTAAGTGGTGGTTTCCACTAGAGTCTACCATTTCAGCTTTAAACAGCTGAGAGGCACAGCTGGCAAAAACCTCGGGAATATAGTGGAGAGCTTAGATGTTGAAAGAATCACATATTTCACTCAGGAGTTGATAGTGACCAAAAAAACAAGTTAAAAGAGAGAAGGTAATGGTTTTCTTTTTGATTCAGATTTCTGACAAACTTGACATCATTACCTTGTTAAGGTGATCATTAGTGGTGCAAAGATAAATCGACCTGGAACCTGATAACTGATCTTTATGTCAATTTAGCAAAAATTGAGAAGAGTCTGGCTGCAGACCATACATTTCTGATGGCAACTCCTACAGACCGTTCATCTGAGACAATGTATAGCTGAGAAAGCAAGTCCTACAATTTGCCAGAACAAAGAACTGACAGTTTTAGATTATTTTTTAAATACAACTTTATTCATAAACAAGTCTGGTAGTTTCATTCATCTCATAACCACAGTGCAAATATTGCAGACTAAGCAACATTTCATAAATAAAACAGAAAAGAGGTGAAAGGACTAATCAGAGATGAAATTATGTATATACCTGTTTTAAAAGTAGTTGCATGACAGTTGCTCGCTTTAGCTTCTTTAGCTTTAGCTACAGCTATCATAGGTACAAAGCTATGTAATTAACATTACTACACAAGCCATTGTAGCTAAATTAGCTTTAGCAACGTGAGTTTTAGCAAACATAGCTAAAGCTGATGTAGCTGCATAGATAATGTATCTACATTGCTTACATAGCTGCTTTGTGAGCTTAGTTTTAGCTACGTTAGCTATGTAGCTAAGTTATCCATGTAGCTGACGCAGTTTACAGAGCTACTGAAGATATGTTTGCTGGGTTAGGATGCTTTCATGGAGGACAATCTTTTTTTTCTTTAAGCAGACTGTTTACTCAGCTTTATTAAAAGTTTTGTAATCAGGTTTAGCAGGTCAGGTTTTTGACTTTTAACTTTGTGTATCCATACTAATTTACTACCTTAACCTTTACCCTAATCCTAAACAGAAGTTTAATCCGGTTTGTTTCTTAAGTGTGTATTTCTGTTTTCAGATATAGGGCATCTCAGATGAATGGTCTGTGAAGGTGGCCGAAAGAGATTCATGGTCTACAGCCAGACTGACTTGCAAGAATTGGTCGACGCATGACTTGCATTGACCTTTGACCTTTACACAAGAGTTATGTTAGCAGTAGGTACTTGTTAGGTAGCTAGCATCGCGGAAATGTTCTACAGTTACAGTACTCTCCCTGAAAAATCAAGTTTGTTTCAAATGTCTAGATTAGCTAAGATGCTAACACTAACAAGCAGCACAAGCAGGCCCAAAAATAAAACACTTTTGTCAGTCACACTGGGGGAAATCTCACAGCATCCACAGCCACAGTGTTACTCCTGGGGCTTACAGCCTTTATGTGTTGGGGGTGAATGATTGATTTGGTGACATAATCAACACAATTGAGCCCACAAATTTAAAATCAGAGAGGATTTCACCAAGCTGGATATCAATTTCAGAATGAAAAAAAAAACAAATGGTCAGATACAGAGTAAGTGGAGACAAGGAGGTCTGAATGTCATTTAGACTAAATACTCACAAACAGAAAAAAAGACATGTAGAAAAATTAGACATGCACGATATAACCAGTATAATATTAGTATAGGCAGATATCAGCTTAAAAAGTGATGTATCTGTATTGGCAGATTTGAAATTTTCTGCTGATATTCACAACGGATATTTTTGGCTTTAAAACCTGCCTCTATCAGTGGTAAATGTCTGGAACAAAAGACCTACAGCAGCTGAAGTCTTTTTCTTCAGTCACTTTCATTCCTTATACTTTTAAGTTTGTTTTTGGGACTGAAATTTGTGAATCTGATCATCCTCAATCTTTAAATTGTGTTCAAGGACTGAACTACATTGGCTAAAATAATATTATTAATATTAATATTGTGCATACCCAGGAAAAATGTTTTTTTCTTTTGCTGTTTTTCACAGAACGTTGACTAAATCTGTGATTTTCAAAGTCTTTTACAGTTCAATTGGCTTTAATTTGTGCTGCTTGGGTAAATGAAATCATGAAACCTTAACGTGTTAAAAGAATAATGCAATTTAATCATATGGCCAAGTCTGACCACAACTTGCTCACCACAAAATCATTCATAGACTTCAGGGTATTTTTCCCTCCAGTGCATCAGACAATGTCTCCTATCACAACAGGACCAAGGGGCCTCTTACTGCTCGGGAATCTAGTTAGCTTGTGTTTGTTGATGATGCTGAGTGTGAGAGAGTAAGGGTGATTTTCATGCGTTAGGTTTTAATTTGTATATATAGGACAACTAAATATGAGAGGATATGATTTGAACATCCCTCTGTGAGCATTTTCTAAGGCAACTTTATTGATAATTGTCAAGGCTCTATCCTGATTTAACACTTACCGCATGAGATCACTCAGGTTATGATTAGACTGTAAAGAGCAAGCATATAATTCTGAGCTTTGGTTGTGTGTCATAAATTATTCCCTCTTACAGTGAGTTGACATTCCAGTATGACATTTACACAAATGTGCAGTGTATGCCCAGTTTTAGTGGTTAAGGGAATAACTCACAAACCTCAGTAAGTGTGTAAAAATAACTTTTTTTTTTAACAGAAAACAAAAAGGTCAGATTACATCATTATGTTTCAGATAGTCATGTAGGTTTTTATATGTAAGAAATCAAAGCTACTGTGGCTCTTTGAATTTTTTAAGTTTGTCCTTTTGGCCAGTGTACAAGACTCATGACTTCGGTTAGTCTCTTGGCAATACAATATGGCTTCAAACTTCTCCTAAATGTTTAGGATGATTCAAATGCAGAAATGATTTCCCCATGGGTGGTATAAAGTATAACTTAAGAACTTGCAAACCATCAAAAATGCACCATTAAATACATATCTTGTATTATATTTATTACCAGGCCCTAATGTAATAAATGTTGAGCAAGGCCATCAGCATAAGTAGGCTATCCATCTCTCTTTTGGCTCATGCTAGGGGAATGGCATGAGGCTGACAGGGTGAAACAAGAACAGTAGCTAATGTTAGCACTAATGTTAGCATTAGTATTAGTATTAGCAGTAGAGATGAATGGCGCGCCTGGCAGCCAGGCCTTGTCTGTCCACAACTAGAGACAGGTGGGCCCTTAAGCCTGGCTTCAGGTTACTTAGACAAGGCACAATGTGCGTCACTTGCTCATATAAACGCACACATTGATACATAGAGAGCATAAACTCTGATTCATTCATTCTGGACTACTGAGCTGACTTTTAATGAATAAAAAGGGGGCATATTTTTCCCTTTTCAGTCATCAAAAGTCAACTTACTTTGATCACATTATGACATCTTATCTGACAAAATAAAATGCGCATACAGGCTAACAGAGGAGCACTATTTTGCATGTGTTGCAGCACTTTGTGATGCTAAAATATGTAGGGGAAGTTTGCTTTAGCACTGTGAGGGAACCTAAGCTCTGCCACCTGTTTGCCAGATCCAGAGGCTTTATTGAATATTCTTATAAAATCAAAAAAGGGGGAAGAGAAATCAAAGCATTTCCTGGCTGCCTGTGGCACAGCTTCTGAAGACTGTCCTATTTTTAGGCTCTGACCTAAAGCAGCAGCCTTCTCTTTTAACCTCGCAACTGTGAACCCAGATGTTGCCGGTACAATAAAAACATGAAGCCATTGAACCCACATGGACTTTCAACAAAGCAGCCTCTGAGTCTCTGGCAGGTGACAGTGATGAATGTATAATTTAAAGGAACCATTTGTTAGCTTGCTCTCTTGCATGCATACAGATGCAAAGAAAAATAACGTGAGAATTATTATTTGAAATTTTACGAAATGTGCTAAAACCTGTGGGCTGACTGGTGGTGGGCAGATATTGGTGCATATAGGGCTCAGTTCCAGGTGCTATTTGTAACTCCCCAAACCTATTTAATGTCCAGTTACAACCCCCTGATCCCCCATTAGATGAGTCCTCACTCAAACCGCTCCCTCACAGATACAGTTCACTCTATTCCTTCCTCCCTAAATAAAGCAAGCCTGGCTGCCATGAAGCCAATACAAGTTTTACAGGATGTTCACCCTCAGCCTGCAGAAATACAGAACATAGTTACACCAAGTTCACACTCTGATCCCACACATGAATAAGCCTGTTCATCTCCTCGTAAAGTGAATAATATATTAGCTTCTGTTTCAAACACACTGCATCCACCTGTCCTTGTTCACCACTTCTGTTTAATGTGCATGATGTAAAAGTAAGAGTTGAGCAGTGCTAGTTTATACAGAGAGGCAGTAGAAGTTAAAACTAGTAGTTTTATTTATTTGCAAAAAATCATTGAGTGCGACTTATGCAATAGTATAATTAGTATAATATTATAATTAGGGCTGCACAATATTATCGGCATGATATTGGTGTTGGCAGAAAGTGAATTATCATATCAGTACAAATGCTAATTTCTCCCAATGTAATATCAGCCTATAACCTTGCAAAGCAGATGGAAAGGCCCGTTTCCTTGTTTTTTCACAGGCAAATCCATCTTGCAAAGCCCCCATCTGAACCGTTTGGGCCCGGTTAAAAAGTGACAGGACCAATCAGCTATGAGGGGCAGTACTTTCAGGCGCAGCAGAGTCATGATGTAAACAAGCAGCAGCAAGAGCTGGTGCAGTTATGGAGGAAGAGATTAGCGTGGATGCTGCTAAAGCGCCAGTTTTATCAGAACTTGACGACATGTCTTGGTTAAAAGAAAAACAAAGAACAGCAGTGAGTTGTTTTCTTTTCAAAAATGACAAAAGTCGAGTACTTACATGTCTATAGTCGCCATGTTTCACGTTATTCCTCAGTAGCTGCGCATGCACAGCTTGCTAGCTGCTACGTCACGTGCTTTGTTGCTCTGATTGGCCCATAGAGATGTGACAGACAGAACGTTCACCCAATCATACTCCGAGGACTTTTCAAAGCCTCTGCTTTTTCTAAAACGCTTCCTATTGAAGCTTTCCCAGATGAATGTGTGAAACAAATCCATCTGGCGTGTCAGGTTAATCAGCCTATACATATAAGCCTAAATGAGCTTAAATATAATAATAAATAAATAAATATATGTCAGCTAAAGTCTTTTTCTTTGTTCATCTTTATTTCTTACATTTTTAAGTGTGTTCTAAGAGCTGAAACTTTGTTTTTTGGTAATCCATAAATGTAAAAGTGTGTTTTAAGGACTGAAGTTTTAGGTCTGAGCAACATTTAAACATTAGTATTTAAATTATCTATAAATATCGGGAAACAAACCCCCAATATCATGCATCCCTAATCATAATATATCCAGTTAACTCCCCATCATATCCTTCACTGCTTCACTTTGATAAGGTTTAATCTATAATATATGTAGATGGCTCAATTATACAATTTTGAAAAAGTAATATACATTGAAAAAAATCAAACCTTGGCATGTATATTTTCCTAATTTCTTAACCCAGCAAGTCCTGTTAAAATTCCTGTTCAAGATATAAAAAACAAAACTTACAGATGAGTTGCTGATCAGTAAAAATTATCAACATAAAAGCAACATTTACGGTGTATTCAGAAAGTATTCAGACTGGTTCTTTTTTTTTTTTTTTTTTTTTTTATGTTGCAGCCTGAAGCTATAGTAAAAATGAATCATTTTTATTCTCACTAATCTACACTCAGTACCTCATCATGAATGAACACAGAATTTCAGAAGTTCTTGCAAATTTCTTAAAAAATAAAATACTGACATATCACTCTTACACAAGTATTCAGACCCTTTGCAAAACACTTAAAATTTCTCTCTCATTTCTCTTGACCTCTGCTTTGAAGTTAGACATGATTTGGAAAGGCTCACAGCGATAATGCATATCAGAGCAAAAACCAAACCATGAGGTCAAAATAACTCCCTGCAGAGCTCAGAGACAGGATTGTTGAAAGTCACAGATCTTCTGCTGCACTTAACGTGCACAGTGGCCTTCATAATTCTCAAATGGAAAAGAGTTTGGCACAACCAAGAGCTGGTCGCTTGGCCAAACTGAGCAATCGGGGGAGAAGGGCCATAGTAAGAAAGGTGACCAAGAACCCGATGGTCACTCTGACTGAACTCCAGAGGTCCTGTGTGAAGATGGGACAAAGTTCCAGAGGGACAACCATCACTGCAGCTCTTGGGCTTTATGGCAAAGTAGCCATAATATGCATTGTCAGCTGGGAGGCCTTCTATAGAGAGGTGTGTGCTTTTCCAAATCATGTCCAATCAATTTAAATTACCAAAGGTGGACTCCAATCAAGGTGAGTGTAAATTAACAGGAATAAAAAATATTAGGCTGCATCATAGCCTGTTAATAAAACATAACAAAACTGAAGAAATTGAAGGGGGATTGTATACTTCCTGAATGCACTGTAATTTACTGAATCTCAGTTAAAAACATTGAGCAAATATTTTATTTGCAACTCAGTCTTATTTTTTTCTATAAACACTAATACACTTGCTTATATATGAGTTGTAATCTCTTATATGATTCTCTTATATGATTATTATTAGTGTCTAAAGGCAAACCCTTTTTGAAATATTTAAAAATAGGAATCATCTTTACTCTTACAAGCAACTAATCAATTATTGAATTATTAAAACATTCATCATAGCAATCATTTCTTGTTAACCATTCACAATGTTTTTCCTCTTCCTATTCCTTTTCAAGAGATCTTAGACTCCCTCTACTCTTAAATCTAATCATTTTTATGGTTGTTGCTGATATGACACCTGTCAGAACAAAAAAAAGGATCATAACACCTGATGATTTAAAATTGGAGAAGAGACACAGGCACAGACACAGGGGAGGTAAGAGAGAAAGCAGGGGGAAATGGGGAAAGGGAAACCCATTGTAAAAGCAAGTCTTGTTAGCACCGTGTCACATGAGCGTCCATATATCATCCCCAGTTCTGTCACCTGACCCCCACGTGTCACAGATCCGGCACTGTCCCCTTAAACACAAGCCCTTCTCTAGTAACCTCTGGGCCCTCCGTACCCCCATCTCCCCCAGCTCCCGGTGAGTGTTAGGCAGTACTTTACAGCCTCTGAAAGGGAACTAAAGACCGCTGAGGATTGAGATGAATTACAGCCGGGGGAGCTCCTCTAACGAAGGGCGTCCAAATTTATAGCTTTGCCAGCTTTCTTAACTTCATGGATGGAGATAAAGCAGACCTGGTCTCTGACAGAGCCCGGCTAAGAGCACGGAGAGGGAGGAGGGAGAAGGAGAGCAAGACAGAGAGAAGGAGAGAGAGGAAGACGAGGCTTAGTTTCTCAAAGAGAACCTAATGAGTGAAAATATATGAAGCAGAATGGCCCTTGTTATTCTCTACCCTGACAAGAAAAACAGCAGCCAAACGTCAAGTAATATTTATAGTGATAAGCAGTCGTTGAGAGGTTATGGACACAGAGGCCCCGACTGCCCTCACTAACCATTTAGTCAAACAAAAAGAGCCAGCCACAGCATGAAACACATTTTTCTTTCTTTTTTTTTTTTTTTTTTTGTTTTCGAGATCACTCAGTTTAAACGCTTGTTAAATCAGCCAAGTAAAAAAAAGGGGAGAAAAAAACCCTTTCGAGTGCTGTCTAAACCTGAATGAAAAGCCCTTTGTAGTTCACTGTTGAGTTTGTAAAAACAAATGCGCAGTACATCAAGCCAATCATTTATCCCCCAGACAAAGATCAAACTAATATTGACTGAAAAACACCTGAAAGATGAGATGGTGAATGCTAATGAGAGGAGCCATCCAAGCTGCTAATCACAGTGAGCTTCGTTTCTGATGGGGGAAAAAGTGTTTGTGTGTGAGTGTGTGTGTGTGTGTGTGTGCAGGGACAAGAAAGCCATCTTCATAAACATCCTCATTTTCCAGGAGCAGAGGATGGTGTTCAGGGTCTGGCTCCTATAAGAGCTGTGAATTGTATATCAGCCTCTAAAGCTGGCACTTTAATCCTATTTGCATTCATATGACTATAGCTGGATCCTGGGAGCCTTTATCCTTAGATTTACCCATTTGTATGCCCCTGTGAGTGCAGGAACTCTGCACGATACCAGTATCTGGAGGTCTCTCCCATCTTTTTCCCCAATTTTTCTCATGTTGCCGCTGCCACTCATTGGCTAAAGATGCAATGGGAGAACTTAGGGAGAATGGTACAAATGAGAAAACATGAAGGCTCTTGGACAGGTAAAGGGCTCTTCAGCAGACACACACAGGTCTCATCCACACATACAGAGAAAAGGGGGGAGAGGGGAAGAGAGAGAATTAAATACTCTTAGTGGTTCCCTGGTGGAGAGAGCCACAGGCTTAGCTCCACACCGGCTGATTTGTGAATCTCTTCTCCTTAAACAGCTCTGTGCCTCTGTGCACACGTTGTGCCAGCACGGGGGGGAGCAGCACTCGCACCCATTTGCACATTAATAAACCTCCAGAAACATTTATTAAATGCTGGGAGAATAGACAGTATTTACATGTGAAACTCCAGAGGACAGCAGTGTGTTTGGCAAGGGCCACACCACAGGCCCCTGTGCTCCTTCAAATCCTCGGCTGCACACGGAGCATGATAATGACATCCTCTGTCCAATTACTCCAACTGCCAATAGCAATGGTCATGATGGAGAGGAACACACTATTAACCCTGTTAGCATTATCGACACAAGCAGCATAGCTCAAATCAGGACTCTATTAAGGTGGCAATGAGGGTGATAATAGGAGAGCCCAAAGTAGGGATTCAGAAGTGGTTAGTACAAGATAATAATAAAAATAATCATAATAATAAAATAATAATATTAACAATAATAAAAACAATAAATAATAATAATAACAATAATATACATTTCCTATTTTTCCATGAGCACACAGTCTGTCATGTGAGACACTTTATTTGTGTTTATCAATATTAATGGTAGGCTAAAAAGGCAACCGAGCTGCACAATCTGCAAATATAATGCCTCACCTTATCAATTCATAACACAGACGGGCTAAACTGTCAGAAAAATCTGAAGTCACACTTAACCGAGCCCAATACCTACTATTAAGATGGCTCGACATAACAGGACGCCTGCCAATAATTGTACATAAAGATATGGAAAAGCCGCAGTCCAGCTATGAATATTTCATGAATTCCTACACAAAGAGCATGCTAAAAGGATCAAAGAGAAAAAAAATCGGGAGAGGAGTCAACGTGAACATCCAAACAATATGCAAGAATCCCGACAGTATAGGTCACATGCAAAAAGACCGGGGTCACACTGAAATTGTCCATCAGTCAGACAAGCAGAACTGATTTGGATGCTAAATAATGGTTTAGATATTCAAAAATTCCATATATATGCGAAAGGCTTCAGTGCACCCTGGATCTGGCCTATCAGAGGAGTTCTCTGCCACCACACTCCCTCATGCAAACCCACGCTATGCCTCTGAGCCTACGACAAACACACACACTTGCAGATATGCAGACACACAGCACATGAGCATGCACACAATTGCAGACAAACGTGCACTCAGTCCCTTACTCAGAGAGACAGAAACACAAACATATATTATGCACATACATGTCTGCCTGCCATAAATAAAGTACAGCTCTTAAACTGAGCTAGGTGTATTTAATACTTTGACTAAATTTATGTGCTCCTTGTCAATTAGAATTCAATTTCTAAAGCTTGAAAGGGGAAAACATTAAGTTTATGTGGGACGGAGGATCTTTCTTTGCAAATAGTGCACATTAATGCACCTCCACAGACTCCCTGCCACACCCTGGTGTGCAAACAAGACAGCCTGTGTCTGGGAACAGGTATGCCTGTGCCATTTAATTTCAAATGTTGAGCACCAACTGAATAATTTTCACTTATGTTTCTTCAAGGCTTGAGGCCCATATGGTTCTGTGTTTGCTGCCAGCTTTTATGATACAAAAAGGTCCAGCAAAGCAAAAAAGCTTGGCATTGTTGTTAGAAAATGTCCCAATCCTTTGTATCCCGTACATTTCAAAACAACATAATCAATGCAAAATTTATACAAGGCAGTGTCTTAAAAACACAACATGGTGCCACAATTATATTGTGATCTTCTGATCATTCAAAGGGCCTTCTTGTTGTGATTGTCATGTGCCACTTGCCATTGAAATGTGTTTTTCTTGTTTCTCATCTCATTGAATGTCAAACATCTCTTATTGAGGGAGCCAAATCCATCTGATGATTTTTCCACCCCTCTCAAATGGAAATAGTGCATGTGACAAAACAGTGGTATTAACATAATAAAGGAATTCCACTTACAAAAACCTCAACATCTGCCGGGTTGGAGAGAGTAATGGATAACATTTCTTTGAATCCAATTGATGGATCTGATGGCGCTTAGACAGCCATTCAAATCATAATGTCTCAGGAGAGGCCAATAATAGGAACAACATGGGATTAATCTCAACACTCTCGACTCAGACGAGACAAAATATGCATGGGCCCGTAGATCTAAAAAAGACGTTGTTATAAACAAATTTGTTTGAGAATTTTCTCTTTTTTCTTTCTTTATACAGCCTGGAATACAGGATGCTCTGTAGAGGTAAAAAGAAGGCCCAGAAACAAGAAGCACCAAAAGAGTATCTGTTGTGTGTGTTTTTTTAAAGATGAGGCAGTTGAAGTTACTTATTAAATTTACAACATGACCCTGAGAGCTGCTTGTCACAATGCTTCACAAATATCACACACTCTTATAGAGGGCATACAACGTAATGCCACAACAACTTATACTTTTAGTACATTTCATCTGAAAGTACTGCATTACTATACAGGGGCACCATACTGTACAAGGTTATCGGCATGATATCTACTGTATATCGGCAGATAATAACTTAGCTTAGGGTGCCACACACTCAAGAATGTCCACCATGAAGCCCCAAACTTAAACTTAACCGAACTGTCGACCTCCTTGCTCCTCTCTCAGCTCTGCTTAACTCAGCCTCTCTGCACAGGAGACCCTGGGTGTTCTTTACATTAAAAAATGTGCATATACATTGGTATCACTATCAGTAATGTAAAAAAAAAAGTCTAAACGAAGACTCTAATTGCTCTTGGTCGTTCATAACTGTACCATGTCAGGTTATGCAACAAAAATCTCGTCTTGGCCGACAGAATGGCCATTCTAGAGTGATCCCGACTGCTCATTGTGTGCCGACGTCACCGTTGCCTCCACAGCTGAGTTCACAGGTTGCTGGAGTGGCGGGTCAAAGAGTGTCAATCACTCTACAACAAAAGTGCTGTGATGATGCAGTAAGGGCCGAAATCTGTGTGTATTTGTGTAGTCTGAGCTAGCCTCAGGCGGACACACAGTAAATTCAGACATTTAGTTTTCAGATTTTCCTATGAAAACGAGTGAATTTCACAAATTGCCTTAATTGTACAACTTATTTGTCACATTTTCGTTGGATAATAAAGCGGGTTTTCCTATAATAGTGGAGAAATTGCTTGAGAAATACAACATTTCAATGTTGTTTTAGGAAAATTAAGTAAATAACATGCATGTATGCTTGCTCTTCTGTAAAGATGCGCTTCCAAAACATGCTTCATTGTCCTGTCTCTTTCTTCAGCTTTTTTAGTGTCCACACTGCAACATTTTTCATTACATATATTCAATTGGTTGTACATTTTTAAAAATGGGATTTCTCTTAAGGGGGTGTTGGTTGGTCCTGATGCCCGACCACTTGAGAACCCCCAATTTAAGCCATACTAGTTGTGTACAAAACCCTTCTTGAATTAGTAAAATTTAGATCTGGTCTTTCTATTTTTGTTGGACAGCTTCTAAATAAGACAGAACTAAATGCAGTTTTAGCCCTCCATTTTGATCTTTTAAGAACATATTCTATATATTGATCATCATATCATACAATTTTTTTAATTAGAAAAAGAACTGAAAAACAAACAGGTTTTGTATGAAAATTAGAACTTAGAGTGTTAGGTCAAATCTACGTGCAGGTTTCCTTTACAAACACAGAGTTGGTAACATGACCATAGCAGAACCAAAGTTCACTTCTAAATGTGAACTTTAATAAGATCACATAAGTTATCATCATCTGAATTTCTAATAGCCTGCAGCTTTTGACCACTGTCAGCTGTCTCTTTGCGACACCGATTTTATTCTCATTCGGCTGATGTTAAATTTCTTTTTAAGCTGTAGTTGAGAGCAGCCAGATGACTTATGACAGAGGAAGAAAATCAAAGTGAATAATAGACGTGTTTAAAATGTGCAGATGATCTGGCTGACCGAGGTGCAATACAACGTCCTGAATCTGATGGACAGATGATTCCTTGTGAGCTGACCTCCAAGACAATGGTTTAATAATGAATACACTGTGTCTGAATTAAAAAGACACCGCTCTGCATTTTTAATGTAAATGTATTTCTGCATGCAATTAAAAATGAATGATCACAGGGCTCACCCCCACAGACCAGGGGCCCCTGCTCAGCTGTTCGACCGTGGGGACGAGTGGCTAAGTTCTCAGCCTTAAAGGAAGAGAAGCTGAAGAAAGAGGGGAGTCTGTGAAAAAGAGGGGATGCAGGAGTGCTGTCTAGGGAGGTGTATACCACTAGAGAGCCCACTTTAAAAACTGTCCAACCTGTACAAATAACCATGGGAATCTCTGGCTGGTGATTAACGTGCTGGCTCGAGGTTTAAATCACCCTGGGAGAGAGATGGCCCAGTGTTCGCCTGTGTGATATACTCCCGAGCAGTGCTCCTCTGATGGAAAAACATTACTGATGGGAAACTAAAATGAGATTGCGGAGAGCGAGGGCAGGAATTAGGGCTGACCTGAATGGGTCCGAGGGTAACATAGAGGCTATCACATTAACCTGACGGGGGCTCCTTTAATAGGGTCCAGGGCTTAAACTGATATATCAATTTCCCTCCATGTGGACGACTTCAAAGGCCAGAGCTCATTCTCGCCGCTTGTGTTGGCCCCCCATCAATCTCTGGCTGCTGTGGGCATCATCACCTCCAGCCTGAGACAAGCCAGGATAAAGATCAGCTCTGCAGGCTCTGGCCAATCAGCAGATTCATCCCAACTATCCACTTGTGGTCAGTTTTAGCTACTTTTCTTCCTCCAAGTGCACACTTGCAAGTACAGAAAGTTGGAAAGACACAGTAAATTGGTTCAACATGCAGGTCAATCAAACACAACAGTATTCAGTTTCAGTATCACAGAATGATTGTAATTATAATCATGGCTGACAAACATCTCTCCATCTGTTTGTGCTAACTTCCCAATTATTACCCTTGTCACACACGCTGTGTAATTTGGCAACACAAATCATGGCATTTAGCTCTGCTGACAGCTCCAATGATAAAGATTCAGTAAAAAAAGGGAAGCAGAGCACCTTCCAGTTCATCACCACTGTTTGTATAGAACCATTTTTTTTCCAACAACACAGATGCAAGCAACTCCTTTCTTTTCGCTAAACTCTCTGTTCTCAGAAATCATATCAAAAAGCCTCTCTCGCAGTGCAAGCCCTCCAGGGTTCTGATGTCACTTCCACTGTAACACTTCACTGATGACTGACATATGCTTCACACGAGCGTGAAGGAAAAAAAAAAAACATACACGCTACACACACGCCCTTTTTTGTTTTAGACAACACCTCCGACTTTACGCTAACTTGTTTTGTCAAAACAATTCCCGAAGAAATTAAACGACACATTACTCAAGTCAAACTTGAAACCTAGATCTGCCACAACAAACCTAATCCAGTTTGAGCAGCCCCTGTGTTGTGGTGTCCTCTGAGTGTGTGTGTTTTTGTTGTAACACAGCTTAGGTTTCAGGAAGTTTCAGTCCTGGAGTCAGTCATCAAGAGGGGCATGTAACACCACAAAAACAAAGTCTCAGATAGTGCTGATAATGGCCGGGTGTTAGTTCTTTTGAGGGACTTACACCGAGCATAAACAGTTAAAAAAAAAAAAAACAGAAGAATTCCTCGAAAGTGATGAAAAAAGGAGAACAGGGTGTTATTTGAGAACAATGTGTGCAGCAGGCAGGTGAAAAAAGCTAAATAAACATTTAATTTGAGGATTATCATTTATCAAGCCGAGCAGTGGGAGCAGTCTTTGCCAATGGAAAAAAAAAGTTGCCAAAAAAAGTATTGATCTCTAAGGTATTCCAGTCTAAGAACGCACTTAAAGGGGAGCCCTACATTTGAAGGAGCAGAATTAGGTGCGATTACAAGAGATGGGGAAAAGACCATATTTGTCAGAGAGCTCCTTTCAGCTTTCACCCCATGATCAGAGGCATCATTTAGACAAAGAACAAAAGACGGCAAATATTTTGGGAAGGAGAGAAAAAGGGGGTCTGTGTAGTGAGTTGCAAGAGTGAAACTGAGTGGGGCGGTGCGCCAAAAGAGCCCGTTGGTTTGGGCTTCAGTTTGCAGTGCGTTGCAGCCGAGATCTATGAATACAGATCAGGGGAGATGTGAGGGAATTTTACAGCAGGTATTGTCTGTCACTCACCCCGTCTGTCTGTGTGATCACTGCCTCTGCGGCGGCTGTTTCATCTTCAACTCTCGCTCGCACACTCAACACTCACACACATGCACACACTCCTCCCCCAGCGCTACCAAAGGAGACCTGGTGCTGGGGTGTGCCCTTGCCAAAAAGTGACAGGTGTTCCAATAGGAAATCCAAAAATCAAAGGGCCATTATTCCTATTATGCGTTATGATACCCTGCTTATGTCTGGCTTTGTATAAGTTACTGACATCTGGATTTGACTGAGAATATAGCAACAAACATAATGTAGGGTGTGAAATAAAATTTAGCCTTGACATGAAACTCAAACATTTCCCTTTTTTGTGTAGTGTCAAGAAAGACTGTTTTATTTCTCATACTTAGATTTTTAAATTTTTTTTGTTTTTGTTCTCACAACGTAGAGAAATAGTGTGCCAGTTGTGCGTCTGCATAGCCTAGAGCCTTTTAACACACACTGTGAATTATGCCTGCAGTGAACATAAACACAGTTTTTACAGAAAAACAGTGTTGTATATACACATCAACTTGAATCATCGCTCCTTCTCCCATTTAACAGCACCACCGCTGAGCCAAACCTTGCTCTATCCCTACAACACACCATGCGCTGCCTCCTGGTAAGCTAGCACACGGATAAGATGGCCGATCGACGTTTAAAAATAAAACGCTGAACAAAGGGCTGGATTTCTCTCAAGCAGTCCCAACACAGTCAATCTGCCTGAACAAGTGTTTGCTTTTGCATGGGGGTGTCAGTGTTGATTTCTAGCATCAGGACAGCTAAACACACATAAAGCTGCCCCAACTGTTCAATCACGGCACTCTACAAATGGGAGCAGGGCTGCCGTCGCAATCAGCTAAGTGTAGCAGGCAGCTGTTGTGTGGCGGTTGGAGTGTGTCGTTAATTCTGCAAATATAGCTCCCCTCATGTGTCTGAGAATCGCCCGCTCAGGCCACATTTACGCCAGATGAGCACAAGTTTGCCAACGTCTGGTAAAATGGGCAAAACTGTGAATGACTCAAATAAGAACAGGAAGGAAAGTCAAATGTTCCAGTTCCCTTGAAAAGAGGCGGTATAAGGTGCCCATCTTGGTACAAGGTTTTTGAATGTAAAGGAAAATGAAGCAGCATTTCAAACAAATAGCAGTTATTGTTCTCTGCTCATGTTCCACTTGTATCTCATTTTATCCAAGCACAACAACAATGAGAAAAAAATAAGTGTTGTGCTCTTTCAGAAGCAGCGCAGCATTCAAACTGATGGTTAAGCACTTGTTTTGTTCTGTAAAGTTGAAGCGGAGAGGCAACAACATTCTGGCTCTTCTTTTACGGGCTATCAATAATCTTTTTCTGACACATTATTTGCTGGCTTGCAGGAAAATGGGGAGCAGCACGGTCAGTGGTTTACCACAAAGACTTCTGGGAGCTGGCGAGGGCAGCGTGCGTGGGCGATGCATCCACCCTGGGACCCTGCCAGGATGTCTTTTTGACCAGGCTGCTGGAGGACTAAGGGCCAGCGACCAAGCTGCACACAAGCTCTGGGAAAAACACACAGAAGTAATTAGATGACATGACGGTCATGGAGATGAGGATTCTTTAGCAGTTCAAGCTTAGTTCACTTTTATTCACAACGTCATGAGGCACCACCACACAGTTTGTGTGATTCGGTGGCCTGCTGTTAGATTAACATATTTGGAAAATTAGTGTGCCACATCATGGAAGATTAAAATTTTCTCCTTTAAATAAAATGAGCCACCATTTGTTGGAAATGATTTCAAAGAACAACAGATATTTTTCTTCTTTATAACATTCACTATGACTTTTTTCCATTTCTCCCTATTTTTCCCTTGATGGCCATCTTATAGTGTGAAAAGTTTTACACCCACATTCCCTTTGAATTCAGCACAGCTAAGGCTTTTTGGGAAATTAAATAACCTGAGGATTGAACTACTTTAGGAGGCCCAATTAACATATTTGCCTCTAGAGGAAAATATTGCCTGAAGTTTAATGGACGGTAATTTTACGCATGGATTTTTCCATTTTAATTCTCAGAGCTTTGAATAATCCGGAGAATTTGTTTTACAGAACAAGAGGTTTTAACACTCTGCACTGAAGCTGAGGTAGTAAAACTCTTAGAGAACTGTGTGTCAAAACAAATAACATCGGGGTTACATGTTCTGTTGTGTTAATTGAACATGATTCAGTGATTTAATCCAGAACAGTCATCTGTTTTTCCTTGTAATGTGTTAATGTATCTTTCCCAGAGCATGATCCAAGTTTGGTGTTTGCAGCGGATCGCTCTGGGCTAAAATATTTTGACAGCAACTGTGTTTGACCACAGTGAATTTGGACAACGTTCCAGGTTGGTGGTGTCCCTCCCCATGGGTGACTAATCCAAGATAACATTTCCGTTGAGCCTGCATTAAGTTACACTCCAAGATGTTCATCCAAACTCTAAAGTTAGAGCTTTAAATTACTTTCGTGTTGTCTTTTCTCCACACTCCTCTGCATTCGCAAAAAAAATGGAGGTCAAATTCCTGTTCCCATCAAAGTGTACCTTCTCCAACTCTACGTCCAAATCCCACTGTGCCCAAAGATCAAAGTCTTATATAGTTGGGATAACCCTTATTACTTCTCATTAGTGGGTAACCTGATGCACACTGACAAGTCCAACAGTTGCTGCGGTCAGCTGCTGATGTCTCCAAATGGCCCCGGCCACCTCTGCGAATGAGGCTGACCAGACGCTGAAGTAGTCCTTGAGTCCAGTCTAGTGTAGCTTAGCATGAACTCCATTTACGCTGTCGCCTCTATGCCCAAACCAAAAGGGACTGTTAAAAATGGGCTTTAAGTCTCCAACGGCTCGGCTGACATCCACTGCTACAGATCATTAAGGCTCCACGGCCTCTCTCTCTCTCTCTCTCTCTGCAGCCTCAAACACACCAGTGGAGTCATTAAAGGCAATGTGTAATTAAAGTTGGAATAAACAAAGGCTTTTCCCTAGGTCTTTTATTTCTCCCTCAACCATGTGTGTATCCCTCTCTCATTTTCACACATGCTTTCTCTCTCTCTCCCTCCCTCAATTTCTCCTTTTCTCTCTGGCTCTCGGAGAGAGAGTTGACACATAAGAGAGGAAATTCTCATTGGCTCCCATGGTGGTGGCAGGCATGGACGAAGGCCCTCAGCCTAATTAGAAAACTAAATACTCTGAGTAATGCCTAACCCTGGGGAATACAACTGCCATATCTCTTACACATGTGATGTGGAAGGACCCGGAATGCCACTGGGGTGTCTTGCTGAAATATCCTGCTCTGTTCCCCTTTGCACAGCTGTCCACACAGACTCATGCACTTAAGACAGGCTCTCTTTCATAGTTAAAATAGAAATTTGTGTCCTAAGTGCTGCAACACAGCTAATGCTAAATATTTAATTCCCGCGGGTGCTAATTATGGTTGAGTACTGGCAACACGGATTCCCTTTTTTCACTCCACATAACAACTGTAAAAGCAATTTAAGCATTTTTCAATTAATTAAACACACAGTCTTCCAGTAACCTCTTGTCATTTTGCCCTCCAGGACCATAGCTAATTTGTGTAGAATAGAAAAGGGGAAGGAGTGGGGGTGGGTGCTGTTTTCATCTTTGCAAAATGCTCCTACAAAGGAATTAAAAGGGAAGACACATAATTTTCATGAGAGTTTAAAAAGATCACACTCCAGCAAGATCATTCTCTGCCTTCTTTTTTTTTATAAAAACCCTGTAGTATTCTAAGTGCAGTTTTGAATGTTATGAACCTTCATATCAGATGACTGTAACCACCAGCAACCAGCCCCCATTATGTTATCAAAGCTGTGTGAGATAGTCTGGCCATGAAGCTAATCCCTGATGTATTTTTAGTCACAACTGACTGATGAAGTGAAATTACTACATCAGTGATAAAATAGGGCTCTCTGAAAAGCCTTTACAAGATCATGCAGCAAACCAAGAGAGCTCTTTAAGCTACTGCAAGACTAAATGAACTTGTACAACAGTGGTGACAATATGCTGAAGACGACTAGAAGTTAAATTAAGATAAGGGTACATTATGCGCCTATAATATGCTGAAATGATCATTTCTGCTTTAAAGTTCTGTGTTTCCTTTGAGCCTGAGTGCCAGCTAAAAATATGAAGCCCATTTTCATAAATTAAACAGCAAAAAAATCATTTGATAAATGAAGAAAACCACATTCTAGTATTAAAATACGCCCCAAAAGTTAGTTATTTATACAACAGAACTTCATACAGCATAACAGTCTTTTATTATCTCCCTTTGTATATGCGTGTGCTTTTGGGTGCATGTGTGTGAGCTATTAGGAGGGGTAGTGGCACACCCATCCTCTTATAAAGGCCCCTGTCATTGCAAGAGATCAGAGGCTGGCTGTGAAATCCAGCTAATAGTCATTATGGGATTCTGGTCCCTACACACACCCTACCTGCTTGCCAAGGCGGCTCCCTCACACTTCATATTTGCATTGTGTCATCTTATCAGCATTCACCCAGACAGAGGACACATCACAGTGCAGACTGACAGCCGCATCACTAATATGAGTAAATATAAGTGAGGAGAGAGGAGGGTGAGGAGAATATACTGGCCTTCAACCTGCAAAAGAGAAAAAAAAATCACAAAGAAATTATGCAGCAGCACAACCTTATGACACTAAAAAATAGCTGGGACAATATTATTTTTCTCCTGATGTAAAATTAATGTCCGTGGTCTTTGTAGATGGACTGAGCATGTGATGGCCCCCTCCTGTTCTGAGCAGTGAGGAAGGGTGAACTCCAAGAACCCTGCATGCTCAGTCACTTCTGGGCCCATGCAGTCAATAAGGCTATTTCTGATCTCCGGATGGCTAGGGTTTCAAAGCCTGTTTAAATGGGCTCCCACAAAGCCGGAAGCACCAACCTCAGTCCTCTCCCTCCCCAGTCCTCTCTTTCCTCCTCAGCTCTTTCTCTAAATATTGAGAGGGAGGCTCAGCTTGCCTGCCCCCTCGGACAAGGGGGGGTGGGAGGGTCCCTACCCTTCCACATGCACAGTGGTGAGGAAAGACAGGGAAGCGCAGGGTCAGGGCTCCTGGTGCTAAGCTGTGAAAGGCAAACGTTTGGCAGAGTAATTACACGCCGCACTGCTCTGGGAGTGATTAGTGATAGTTGTCTGTTCAAAGTGTTTGGGGCTCACAGCCTTTATGGGCCACGCTTGCCTTCCCTTCGCCTAATGTTTAGATTGCATTTGCATCAGGAAAAGAGTTGCATGTGTCAACATAAACAGTGAGCCTATGAAGCTTACCAAGTGTGCATTTACTTGGTTTCAGTGATGCTCAAAATAAATTCACTATTAATACCCAGGAGAGATTATTACATTATTGCTGAGTATCTGTGATTTTGCATGATTTGGTAAATGCTCTCTTCCGTTTGCTCAAATGTAATTTGCATGGAAGGGAAAAAAACTCCTGAATATGGATATAAAATGTATGCTTTTCACATATTGTGATAAATCAAAAGAGATATCTCTTCAAAAACCTCTGATATTTAAATACTCCTTTTAAGCTTTTTTTACCAACACTTTACATTTTGGTTGCATGCCTGTTAAGTGCTTCCTGGATATAATACCTCCACTTGGCAAAGCAGAGTCCTCTCCATTCCCAGGTCAGGGGACACCACGTTGCATCGCAATCAACATGCTCAGGTGGTGTGGTCTGGGCTGCCAGCCTTTGATGTCCTCGCCGTGCTAATGTTGGCGAGCAACGTTGTCCCAGCACAGCCTGCAGATGTGCCTGCAAGCTGTAAGGTGAGCTGCGATGCTCCTGAGTATCGTGTCCAGTTGTAAAGCACAACCTGACAGAGGGTGTGGCGGAGGCGGGAGGGGGTGGAAGCAACAGGAACAGACGGATACAAGGTAGAGACCTGGGATTAAGAACTTGATGATGTTTGCACTGGAAATGTTTTGTCATTTTAGTGGAATTCATTATTTTTATTTCAAAAGAAACACATCTAATGATCTAAGAGATTGGCTTTCTTGTTGTTTTAAAAGGTATTAACTATGAAAACTCTCATAAAAAAGCTGCGGCCTGCCAAAAGAACTCATCTACCACGAGCTCTTTCCTGTTGAAAACCTTGCATACACATGCAATAGAATTTAATCCTACTGGTATCTTTAAAGGGTCCTAAAAAAATACCTTTACAAATCAAAGTAGTGTGTATCAAAAGGATGATTGGCATCATATTTCATCACCCTAATCCCAACACAGGGGCCGACTTCGACACAGGCTTGAGAGTTGGGTGGCAAAGCGGAGAAGAAACAAACATAGCCGCGGACAGACGAGGAAATACCTCAGGGACTTTCTGGGATTGGAGAAGAGGTAAGACAGTACCTGTAGTGCAATCCCTTCCAAAACTACACCAGGTGTCAGGCATTAAGGAGAGCACCTCCTCTTCAGCTCTCCACGTCTGACTCAATCACCCAGGGCAGTGTGTCAGATGTTGGACAAAACTGATACTCTCAAAGATGAAGGAGGAAGACCTAGGACTCTGCACAGTGGAGAGAGGAAGGTTTCTGAAGGCAGAAAAATAGATATGTAATTAAAAAAAAATCTTGTAGAGAGATTTCATTAAACTGTTATGATTCCCATCAATGTTTTGACATTTAAAAATTCCATTATATAGGAAGTTAGTCTACATAGAATACATGATATGATCAAGGCTGCAATAATACAATAAAAAATGACAAACAGATATGAACACTTTGGGCTTTGATGAGTTACAATACATTTAGAACTGCATTATACAGTATCCTAAAGAGATTTTCTGTTAAAAACAAAGACGACTGAGATCTTCCAATTCCCTGTATAAGCATATACTATAGAATGCTTCACTAAATTTAATATTACATTCTTAATCATAGAGTCAAGCTCTAAATTAAAAACATAGCCATCTCTCAATTTAAAAAAGTCAGCTTTTGCATGTGCAATTGTCCTGAAACAAAACAGTGGCAGCTAAATACGTCAGTACCAAGAGAGAGAAAAGAACATGGAGCCATGTTGGCATTGTTGTTACCACAGATTATACAAGACACGGCAAATAAAAAGGGCTGATTGTAAGATGTTTAAATGTATCAGAGGCATGGGTGAAGAAACTTAATACCACAGCACAGGGAGAAGGAGAATGCGACTGGGCACGTGTGGAATGCAGAGTGGCAGGAGGAAAGTGGCAATCTAAATTTCTAATGCTGAGGATGTTTCCATTCTGTGTTTATGAAACATGGCTGCCGGGACTACAAAGGTAAGGGGATACAGCATCAAAGTCTGCCCTGACAAAAACAAAAAAGCAACAATGCTGCAGTGGAATGCACAACAGAACATAATACTCCACCTCCTCCTTCTCCTCTCCCCTAAGCAGTCTCATTTGATTACAGTGTAGCAGGCCCCAAATCAACCCCTTAGTCCTATTTCTCGCTGCTGTGAGTAGGAGGTAGAACACAAGTTGCCAAAGTGGCCCAGGAGGAGAGGTGATGTTGTGGAGGAGAATCCCTCATTTGGGGAACAAAAGAACATGGGAATGGGTGAGCCAAGGTGTCCGCGGCAGAGGAGGCAAAGCGGTTGTTGTCCCGAGTGTGGTGACTGAGGCAGAGACTGCATGTCTGATGACTGGCCAGGCGACGTATCGTTTACAGGCTCCCTCAGCAGAAGCCCCTCACATGTCCATCTCCAGCCACAGAGTTTGCCCTCTACTTAAGGCAACAAGAGTCAGGCTCAGCATTACAAGCCTATTAAAAGATACTTTTAATTATGCCCAGCTCTCCTGGGATCACTTCTTCCATGAACTCTGTGTTTCTTTGGCATGTGCACTTAGGAATGGCACAACCAGAAGCACGTGTTGTTTTCTCCCTCCAATTAAAGGGCATGTTGACAGATTAAGGCTGCTTCTGGTTTGTGCTCCACTAACGCATTTAGGGAAGATGATGAACATGGGGGGGGGGGGGGGGGGGGCAAAGAGAGAGAGGGGAGAGGGGAAGAGTCTGATAGAATGAGAAAAAGAGAGATAGAACATGCACATGAACCCTGAGGGATTAATGTGTTTACATTACCTGGGCTGTGATCTATCACCAACCTCGTCAACTTCTATTATGCATCACATACATAAGCAAGCAACAGACCTGGGAGCCCCTGCAACTCACTCATACTATTTCAATTGGATTAAGTCAGTGCAAATATCTGGGGCAGAGCTCCCACACTGTGGTTTTAGCATTCTGCTAGTCATTTGATTTGTTCGTTGTATCACTTTACCTTCATGAAGGCATTGCAGAAGTACCTCCTACATGCCTCCAGAGCTTTAAGTAGTATGGGAGTTTAGATGATTACCATATGGCAAGCACCTATAGCACCTACAAAACAAACATGCTAGTTAGGCATGGAAGCCCTCAGATCATGAATCAAAACATGCATGTACACACCAGTGAGAAGAATAAGGGAATGTTGAGTATGTGGATTCACCATCTGTGATTTCCACCAACATGAGGTTTATTCTGCCCCAGCTGTAGGAGTATGGCTGTGTTGTGTGTGGCTTGAAATGGTCTGGAATCACTATATAGATGCTGACAGTGGAGTCTGCAGCTAAGAGCTCACAGTCACACTCAGGCTTCATTATATCCAATCAATATTCATTTAGTCACTGAGCCTATTGACTAGATTCTGAAATAATATTAAAGGTCATTTGTCATGTCATGGAATAGAGAAAATTATCTCCCATTTAGAAAAAAAAGGGAATATGGGGTGAATCCAAATATAGACTATGGATACAACTGTAAATACATATTTTTTGATAAAACACTGAAAAATCAATGGCTGCTTCCTGTGATCCATCCCGAGAAAATCAATCATCATCTGCACAGCTGCCAGTGTGGTGCAGGGGGCCGGCGAGGCACTGAGAGAGGGGTTGCAATCTTTGTCTGATACCTTTCATTTTGGAATCGCTTCTCATAATAGGGTCATCATTTCATCACTTAGCCCATCCAGAGCCCTGCCACTCAGCCTGGCGGGGATCATGGGGAGAGTACGGAGAGGGAGGGCAGGCGGGCCCCATCAAGGAATAAACTGAATACACACACATGAACACACTCTCACTCCATACATCTTCATTCAGGTCAATAAAAGAAAGGGAGATCACAAAAACAGAATAGAGATCAGAAAATAGATTCTCTCTCCTATAAAAGCCTTACTAGTGACTGAGAACTGATTGATTTTCAAGGAAAATTAGGGAGAAATGTTTATCAGAACATGTGAAAACTGCTTGTATTATTGTTTGCAAACAGTTATGTAAGTGTGTAGGACTCAAGACAAATTATGTTTGAATAATTTGAAACACAAAATATCAGCTTTATTAGAACCTATTAACAAGTCAAATAATAACAACTTCAAATTATCATTTAAATTTTATTGTTGCAAAAGGTTGCCCAACAGTGTGTGCTTGAGTTTGAAAGGATGCTGCATTTCGCTGACTGCTTTGGTGTCATGAGAAGACTTCCTCAGCATAGATCTGAATGAATGCAAAATAAAGACAAACAGTTACTGAGTATTTATGAAATTCATTTGAGGAAAAAAAAACTTAGCAGCGATAGTTACTAGAATGAAATAAAAAAAATATTATGTCATGCCTGTCACTTTTTAAAATGCAAAAACATAACAGCTAAAATTAATGTTCCCATCAAATAGAAGGCTATTATAGCTGTACAGGATGCCAGTTGTTTAGTCAAGTAGCATAGTGCAGTTTAATCATTTAATAACCCCTTCTTCAAAAAAAAAAAAAAAAAAAAAAAAAAAAATGCAAGGTCAAAAATAAATTACATCCATTATTTGCAGCAGATCTCCCCAAAGCATTTGGAGCGAAAACTGTTTTGAATTTCAATTGGCTTCCAAGTGGCAAAAGCCCTCAGCTAATACATCAAAGAAAAATTGGTGTCAACTAATCGGTTTAGGACACAGATTTAGAATGGTTAAAAATCCCATGAATACTTCAAGCTTTTTTCTCTCTCTCCTGTATACCACGACAGGCTTGGGAGCAGCACAGCTGACCTTGTGCGCTCCAGAAACCTGTCCGCCACTCGACATTAACTGACTCTTTAACTCGCCCCAGCCGCGCAATTAGTCCTCCACGACGCATAATGTTGTGTAATAATACCCTCTATATCCAATTTAGATTACACTTGCTCCCTCAGGCATTCTAAGTGGCGTGCATCGTCTTTCATTCACCTCTTCTTCTTCGCCACGTAAAGCCGTTTCCACGCGTAAAAAGCGAGATCGTTTTCCCATGGAGGAAAAAAAAAGCGATAAAATAAGGGAATACTGCAAAGTTTGTCATTTTAAAAGTTTAGATTCCCTCCTGAAAGCCTTTGCGCGCCTAAATCAAACGATCCATCTTTCTATACAAAATGAGCAAAACTACTCACCTACACCTCCTCCTTTATCAGTGCGGTGCTGAGAGGTGGACGCAGTTTTCATAACCTACTCCTATTATAGGCGCCGTGATCTCAAATTATGCGTCCTCCTCCTACTTCAGAGAGCCTCTCCGAACCAAAACGCATTAAGGACACATGACACAAAGCCTTCAGCGCTGGCTCTCTCCCTTTAAACTTTTTTTTTTTTTTTGGTTCATGCACTAAATGAAAATATCCCTTATCTTTAAAACAGATCACACAAGATGTTTTAATGGCAAACTTTTCCCTTATTAAATCTGGATGCACATGACGGACAACCATTCCCCTAAAAGTAGAATAATGACGGAATATTCCGCCTTTTTGGAGCTTTAAAGCGTGACATAAGTAAGGAGGATAATTGTCAGCACCAGCAGATTCAGTTCTTGTAGCTGGTGTTGTGAGAAAAAGTTCCAGTAATTAGTTGACTGTCTGAACACTACAAGAGGCTGTGAAAACGGCTCTCATCGTATCACTGTCATCTGATTAGGCTACACTGTGGGGTCGCTTTGTGTATCCATCCTTCTTTCTTTATTTCTCCCTCTCTCTCTTTCTCTCTCTCTCTCTCTTTCTCTCTCTCTCTCTCTCCTCTAAAGTGAGCGCCGGCTCCCACTGTACGAGCGTCATCACTCTTTGCTCTCTAGAGGTTTTCAGAGCGTAAAAAAACACACGTGACAGTGTGTGCACACACTCTTTAGCAGCGCCTACAGCGATCCCTTTCGGCTTATCTGAGACTTGAACTGGAAAGTCAATCAGCAGAATGAAAAAGGCTTGTAGATTTATAAAGCCCAGGGAACAATATTATAAACGGCATGTTGACCAAAGTATTTTAAACGTTCGTAAAAAATATTTTTAAGAAATATATTTTCATGTAATAATAATAATAATAATAATAAATAATTTTAAAGGCATATGTATAGCTGATAAATATTAAAGCGTAATTGGTGATAAGTGTGCCATATTAAATAGATCTAGGCTATCCGATATTTCAGCTCTGAAACATATCTGCAGTGATCAAATGAGATTACATCCCCTGGTCCTGGCGGATTTGGTGTAGTTGGCACTAATCTGCCCTGGCTTGAGGGTTTATGACTTTCTGAGAGTGTGTATCTCTGCCTGCTTTATTCCAGGATCTGTTGCAAAAACTATTTAGCCGATCGCCGCAGTAAATCGATCAAACACACGTCAATGCGCAGACAAAACACACTCCAACAATCACAACATGCTAACGCTGATAAAGTTAAGTTTGATTATCCTGATGGAGCGATTCGGCCAATTTGCGCCGTTTTACTCACTTCCCAGCTGTCATATCTCACCGATTCAACATTCGTCTGGCGTTAGAAAGTCGACGTGCACAATTGTAGTAATCCGTTTGAAAACTCCCATTGCGGATTTTAACAGAAGGCGCGCGGAGATCACGGAGCGTCATTCTGTTGTTTTATCGCGCATACTTAAATTGACGACTTTTTACGCACAAAGAAAGAATAACAAAAAAAAGAGAGAGCGCAGCAGTGGAGCGCCTTTTTAATTCCTGCCGGTATCTTGCAAGCCCATATCCTGGCATACAACAGCCGATTTGTTATTGATCAAGTGTGAAAGTGACGGCTTCGTATTTGGAAAAAAAAAAAAAAAAAAAGAGTTGGGAGTTGACAGACTCGCATGATGTCGCCATCCAAAGGGGGGTGCCAGGCGCACTTGAGACTTACTGCAACGAGGCTTGTTAAAGAGGAAAAAAATAGAGAAATAGAGAATGAGGATTGTTAGTTAACGCGAGAAAGAGAGGGAGGGGGTAAGAGAGAAAGAGAAAGCGAGTGTGTGTGGGGGAGAGGGAGCGAGAGAGCGAAAGCAAGAGAGAGAGAGAGAGAGCGAGAGAGAGGGAGAGAGCATGGATTTGGGCTGGGCTGTGGTTACCCAGCATAAGCTCGCCTTTTCCTTCGGTGACTACACCCCGAGAGGAGGAGCGTAGTAGGCGTCAGGATCCTCAATTTTTCAACTTAGCATCTTGGCAGGACATTTTCCCAAGCAAAGCCCCCGTCCGACGGGTAAAAAAAAAACTTCTGCGCGGGCATGAGAGCGACGGTGCAACTCAGATAAGGGAGCAAGAGAAAAACAAAACGAGACAAAACATCCGACGGGCAGTGGCTGGCTGGCAGCAGAGAAAACAAAACTCTTCCAACATCTCTTCCTCTTTTCATTTAATCGCTTTTACTTTTTGCCTTCAGCACTGACATTTAGAGAGGGAGACAGGCAGCGGGTCTGCACACACATACGGCTCTATGCGCTCGGACAGCAGCGCATGAGAAAATAAAGGTGGGAAAGTGCGCAAGTTAAGTGGCTCACACTCTCCGGGCTCCAGCATGGCGTATCCTCAGGGCTACTTGTACCAGCCGTCCGCTTCTCTAGCCCTGTATTCATGCCCTGCATACAGCACCAGCGTCATATCGGGACCCAGAACCGAGGAACTTGGAAGATCCTCTTCGGGATCTGCTTTTGCGCCCTATGCCGGATCTACTGCGTTCACCAGCGCCTCGCCAGGCTACAACTCCCACTTACCGTACAGTGCGGACGCGGCGGCAGCGGCCACATTCACCTCGTACGTGGTGAGTAAACTAAAGGTGATTATTCAATCTAATAGGAATTTAAAAAGAGGATATTAACTCTCGGTAAGAGCGTCCACTGTGCGCTCTGTGCCAAGTCATTAAGAAGGAAATGTGCGTCACAGCACGGATATATTACAGAATGTCAGGTCCACTGAACATGTTGTGTAAACAGAACTAATTTAACGGAGTGCTGTGCCATTACATTGTCCCTCGGTAAATTGTAATTTTCATGACTTAGCGTGGGTAAAGCTTTACCGAAGATCCCACACGCATAACCGAGAGCAACGCACCGTGGAAAGGCAATTTAGGTCACTGGGTTTGTTTCTGATCACCTTGGTCGGGCCAGTTTGAAAACGCAAATACTACAACTTCTGACAAAGAATAAAAAATGTGTTTGGTTTTTCCGGTATTTTCAGAGAGTGACTTTAAGGCATCACAAATGATACAGAGTGGCTGCACAGGCCTAGAAACAGCAGACTGATCGCAGTGAAATAACCAAAAAGGCAGGAATGTTAGGCCTAAATTATATCCTGTCAATAAGCCATCTTATTTGGAAATTGTACTATTTTATTCAAAGAATAAAAAGCCTCGAACATTTGACATTGTGGATTTTTTTTTTAAATTACTCAAACATCTGAAAGTGGAGTGGAAACAAACTTCACCAAGATTAACTTTAAACTTGTGTAACTTCAGTAAAGACTGTGTTTTTGTGAGTGCGTGTGCGCGTGTCTACGTGAGCGACCATGCGCGTGCGCGCAAGTGTGTGCGCTCGTGTTTATGTCCGTTCAACTATTTTGAAGCCGCTTTTGAAGTGACTGTACTAAAAGTTTCAAACACTTTTAATTGTGATTTTTTTTTCCCCCCTTCAGAGTTCTCCCTATGACCACACCACGGGGATGGCCGGCTCCATAGGATACCACCCTTACGCAGCACCCTTGGGCACCTACCCCTATGGTGACCCAGCATACCGTAAAAACGCAACGCGGGACGCCACCGCCACCCTGAAGGCCTGGCTCAACGAACACCGTAAAAATCCCTACCCCACGAAGGGCGAGAAAATCATGCTGGCCATCATCACCAAAATGACTCTCACGCAGGTGTCCACCTGGTTCGCCAACGCCAGGAGGAGGCTAAAGAAGGAGAACAAGATGACCTGGACCCCCCGGAACCGGAGCGAGGACGAGGAGGAGGACGAGAATATTGATTTGGAGAAAAATGACGACGACGACGTGCCCAACAAGCCCACAGACAAGGGAGACTCCACCGACACAGAAGCAGGTCGGTGGTGCAGGGAAATAAAAGGCAGAAAAAAAAATCATCAATTTTTCATCGCAGTCGTTTCCACTTAGGGTGTAAAATTGATTGCTGGTTAATGGTGGTATATTATTTATAATGGGACAATTGCTTTAAATAATAATCACCTTGAACTCCCCTCGTTTGACTTCTCAGGGGCTAAAATTGCTGGTGACGCAAGGTGTTTAGCAGTCAATTTATCTTTAAGTGCATAATAAGGATACAGCTGGTGTACTGCGCCAAAATATGGCCTTTGTATGGTAATTATATCAGTTATATCCCGGATTTGAACGGTTGCTGAATGCTTATCTCTAGAAATGGTACTACAAGAAATATATTAACAGTGGCCATGATAGTGCTATGTACAGTGTGTGTAATAATTTTGGAGAGGAGTCGATTCACCTTTTCAGGCTGGCATCCATGTTTATGAGGACATTTATAGCACACACAATGAAGGCAAACGTTCATATGTAGTCTAATTATATTTATATATCCCATTGCACTGCCTCACGTGCTCCTGTTTTATCTGCGTTTGAATGTTCCGCTTATTTGGCACTAATTCTCTTCTTTACTTGTGCTTTAGATCATAAACTGTTGAACCCAGGGGACATAGGCTGTGACAGATTTAAAGAGGAGAACCATGGCAAAGACACAGATCCCCTTCTGAGCGACTCGGAGTTAAAAGACCAGGAGGAGCGGACTACAGACTTGCTGCCGGATTCCGCAAAACCAACCACGTCGTCTCCCTCGGCGGTGCCTCGGGGGAACCAGAGCGTTGCGCAACAAGACAAGCCGTCAGATTTGAGCCATGCACCGGGTACGGTGACCAGCAACGTGACCTCTGTTATCCACTCGCCCCCCTCGGCCCCTAAACCTAAACTGTGGTCTCTGGCAGAGATCGCCACATCCTCAGACAGGTGTAAAGGCAGCGGAGACGCGCCGCAAGCTTGTCCCGGTTTGGGTCAGAGCGCAGTGCTGGGCTCCAACGCGTCGCCTTCACGGTCCTCCCCTCAGTGTCCGCTCCCCAACAGCACGGTTCTTTCCAGGCCCCTGTACTACACCTCCCCTTTCTACCCCGGCTACACGAACTATGGGGGCACTTTTGGACACCTTCACAGTAACCACGGCTCGGTGACCACGGGCTCCACAGCACATTTCAATGGATTAAACCAGACTGTGTTAAATAGAGCAGAGGCTTTGGTAAGGGAGAGCCAGAAAGTCAGAGGCCAAACGCAGGTAGATCTTTGTAAAGACTCCCCTTATGAACTAAAGAAAGGTATGTCAAACATTTAATACCTGACTATTTTCAACTCACCGCGGACTTTTATTTATTTTTTGTGGTTGCATTGAAAAAAATCTGAACAATGATGAAGCAAATTCTGAGAACAGTTATTTTCTGAGTAAATGCTTATCTTCAAAATTTTTAGTTTCTGAATGGTTAATCCTAAAAATGTAACGAGAATGGTCTTAATCGCTGCAGCCGCCTGAGTCTATTTGTATGAAAGACTAACATGTATATTTAATGTAGCATTTTTGTATTTAAAATGGACAACACACTATCTTTGAAGTAAATTATGGAAAAAAAAAATATATACACACTTGTGCAGCGATTATTTTGGGGGAACAGTTGGCACTGATGTGTCTTCTAGGCCAATTAATCCACACCAAATATTAATTTAATTTTCCACCGTGACGGATGCTTCATGGGAATCATTTCAAAATAAAAGGGTAGAGAGACGTCTGGGAAAAAAAATAGGCCTACAGCAGAAAGATATTTTTATATTCAAAGAATAAAATGTTTTATTTTATGTTTTGGTCGGTGCAAATATTCTGAACTTTTATTTTGGAGTGCCAGAAAAGTTGGAGATATTATCCATTCAGTGGGTTATTTGGTTTATTTCTTGAAATTCAAGAAGGGCCTGCTTTTTCCCTTTACATGAGCACGTTTCTAAAAGTGGATATTGATATCATAACAACCAAGAGGCGCAGTCGTTTAACCCAATTACCTTTCGTGTTTTATGCAGAGCAATCAGGTGCTGAACTCCGGTAATGAGCTCGATTTTATGCCAAATTTAGACCTCATTACTATTTTCCAAAAGGCGTGGCAAAGCTGTTAGAAAGGGACGCGACCATGCATTTAGAACATACTGGCCTATTATATATCATTAATGTGCAGTCTCTTTAATGGCGCGTTGGATGTGAAACAGTGGTGTTTGGAAAGCTCCCCCCCCCCCCCCTCCCTCGTGCACACAGGCAGATAGACAGATATGAGTGTGTAGACGGTGAAGCCATGCAGCCTTCTCTGTCCTCTTACTCTTCCAACTTCTGCAGGTAGGTGTCACACTTGCTCCTAATTTCAGGGGGGGACTCTTTGTTAATCCGTCACGGAAACCCATCCCTGATCAAATGGCCTAGTTAAAGAGAAGAGGAGCCAATGGGGCACACACTGTGATCTCAGTTATTATGAGGATTATAACAACTTTTACAAGTGGATAAAAAAAAAAGTACGAAATACAGACAGGGCCGTCATGCAGAGAGAAAAAACACATCCAGGCACACTCAGGATTATTCAGGTGTTACCTTTATAAATATTACTTTAAAGTTTTCTAAGTTTGATCTGTCCAGGCAAGGAGAGACAAATACAACCAAAATAGTATATATCAATAAACTATCATAATATTAAATCATCATTAAGAACCTGCCTTGTTTTTGGAACAGCTGTAGGCCAGTGAGCTTTATAAAGGCCTTAATATCTTTTCCCCCATGATGATTTGAAACCTTCCACTGATCATTCGTTTCTATTTTTACAGTTCACATTTAAGAGCACTGATTTTTTTTTTCTTGCTTACATTATAATGATAATTATTTATCTAATAATATCCCTTATTATTGTGATTATTATCATTATTATTAATGTTGTTACTGTTGACCTCCACTGAAGTGGGACAGCATGCTCTTGTTTATGGCTGCCATTAATCTCCATAGTTTACTTTCCCCTTCTGCAGATTGAGATCTCCCCTGAGGTTTCTCTAATTCCCTCAGCCTTAATGTCCTCTATTCGGGCCCTCTATTTTAATCTGACAGAGTGTGCTGGAGCAGTGATTGCGACACATCAGCCGGCTAAATAGCATAATTATGTTTTTTTCTTTGCTGGTCCCCCGGGGTGTTTGGACTACTCGATGCAATGTCCCCTCAGAGAGTATTAGAGTTTTATTAGAAATTGCGTTTTTTTTCCCTTCGAATTGATTGAAGAAGGAATGTTGCACAGGGACAATATACGTACTATTTCTAAGCTGTAAATCAAATGTGTGAGACATGGGTAAATAGTCTGACGTTTATATGGCACGCTGGGTTTTCAGGTTCATGTGTGGACGTGGTTGTCTGGGGTTACAGCAGCGCGAGCACAGCGCAGGGCCGGTTAGTAATAATATGATGTTGTATAAACTTCATAGATTATAAAATGTAGGAGATATGTTGGAGGTGGGCCATTTCAACTTTCAACTTGATACTAAAATGAAGCAGAGACATGCCTGACGTCTACGTCAGGATTAAGACACCTTGAAATTGTAACTTTTCATAATGTGCAATGCTGTTTATTTTTATTTATTTGTATTATCATTATTTTGAATGTTTATCATTGTGTGTAGAAAAAAGATAACATTCGATGCCATATTATTATTATTATTATTATTATTATTATTAGAATTTTAATTACGGTTTTCTACATCCTATTTTTTTTTTTTATATCGAGGGAGATCTCGCGACAGCTATGTTGCCACCGTACTTAAGCTCACTTTGTTCAAAGCTTCGTTTAAGTAAGTAAAAAGGACTCTTTCCAAATTAAAATATATCCTTAATAATGTCCAATATATTCTATTTCTGGTCATGATCATTTTAAAAAATCCAGTCAATTAAAGCTCGGTGTAGAGTAGACAGTGGGTGGAGGAGAAAAAGTGCATCCCTCCATCAGAGACGTGCTGCTGTAGCCTACAGGAGAGATGCTCTCTGCAACTTTATACCACTCGGTCCCTGCGCTTCCCCTCCTGCTTGAATGGCGTGTCGGTTCATTGTTGGGATTGCTACAATGTGAGAATACTAAGTAGGGGTGAAACCGTTCCCACGTGTGAAAATGGGAGAAAATAATCCGACAGGAGAAGAAGCAAGAGGAGGAAAAAAAAGAGGATAACGTCAGTATCTCTCTCTCTCTCTCTTTTCAGCGGCGTTGCCGTCGAGTTTACGCACGCAGATTCCTGTGTGTTTGGAAAATAAAGCCGTCTTATTACATTACAGCAATTAGACCTTTTTTTAAGTTTGATAGATTTATACGTAGAGGCTGAGGGCCGCGACTCGTGCTTAATTATCAAAACTTGATCAGTTATCGCTGGGAAAAAATGATTAAATATCAATTCGGAAAAGTAAAACGCATACTTTAAACCAAAGTCTTCTCAAAACGAATAAATACATTTTGACGCCTGTTTATTTGTGTTTGTCTCCGAGGCCTTCAGGAAAAGAATGGTAGGAATGCCAGAGAAAAAAAAAAACGTTTGCCATGCTCTAAAATAAACTGCATCTTTGCTTTAATGTTTGCATATTTGCTCTAAAAGTAGACACATTTACGTGAGTACGTCGGTGTATTGGTGCCACGAGGGGCCCGTTCAGCGGTGACTTAAAATAATGCTAATGAGGCTAATGAATAACAAGAGTAAACCGTGGTTTCCTGTTTGTATTCGACACTTTAGGGAGCGGTGGCACGAAAATGACGGGAAAGTTTACACTGGCTGCTGTGGCTCCGTAATCTCTAAATTGCTGGGCTTATCTCTATGAGTGTTTTTGCAGGTTTATCAAAGACAAACTAGCTGTCTTGTAAAGTGTGTCAGGAAATAAAAGAACGAAATATGATGCTATTAAATTAACTAAAAATCAGCCTTTCAAAGTAAAAGTGTAAGTTTTCGCCTCTTAAAGGGGCTGCCAACCAATCGGGGCTGCTGTAACTAATCCTCAGATATCAGTGCTATGGCAGGAGATTTGCTTCAGGGGCAGACTTGTGAAGAAACTTGGAGCAAACAGATTAGACACCTGCTACCGGACAGCTCCATGGACGCCTTTTTAAAGCTACTGTATGTCAGATCTCAGGGTGAAACCGGAACCTGTTGATAAATGCACTACCAATATCAGTGCACGATTACTCTGCGTATTACGGTGCTTAGTATAAACAGCGCTCTGATAAAGCGTCCCTCTACACGACATTAGGGTCAAATTCAGCTCAAATGTGTAAATAGACACCTAGCTGGATTTGACCTGCACAGATTATTCACAGGGGCTATCATCGGCTACATGATGGTGCCAAATGTGATATAAAAGAGGGTTGGAATAAAAGGAGAGGGTCCATTAAAGAAAAGGGAGTCAGGATGTTTGGAGGTCTTTTTCTCTTTAGAAGCATCCTTTTGGCTAAAACAAAATATAGATATGTTTACTCTGAGTATGTGATATTTAGTTGTTTATTTAAGCAAATTATTATAAAAATTAGAAATATTAAAATTCCATTATGTTTAAAACGTAAAGTGAGGGCCAGAGCACAGTTCAGTATCTGCTCTTGCTATTTCATCTTTTCCTAAATGAAGGCAAATTAAGGACACGATATTTCATCATAGGTGCACAGCAGAGACAGCAAAGGAGGGTGCAGACTGTAGACAGCATATGCACTGTGTTTGGGCAGCGCAACTACTAAAACAAATTTAGCCTAACACTGAATCAAACAATCGAGGCTCTGACATGTGTGAATAAGCACACGCTTTAGGAATCCTGAAAATTCATGTCAAGGTAACCTGAGTCTCAAGCGTTTGGCACCTCCAACATTCATGTTAAGTGGAGTTATAAAACGCTCTTGAACCCAGTGTAAAGCAGCCCAGATAAGGTGGCAGAGAGTGATTTACCACTGTTTTTTTGCACTTCACACACTGTTTTTCTATTTCTCCGTGCAGTTCCTCTGGGAGAGATTACACGTGTAATTTTCAGCTGTGAGATGGTTTAAGTGTGCCCTGTGCAACCCCCCCTACATAAATAAAACATTTCTATGAAAAGAAGGGAAAAAGGGGGAGAAAAACATTAACGAAGAGTGATGAACTATGAAGTCCTCGGAGGCCAGAGGTTGAAGCTGGGAGAAGTTAGGGATTCAGTTACAGCGGCTAAAAATAATAGCTGTGCATAGATATGGTTGAATTATCAAAATGTGTTTATTAGACTAAATATAAATACAAATTATTATAGATCATTTCAAGTGATTTAAACCCTCGAATAAAAAGTTGAATTATTTTTATACAAAGATGTTATAACACAAATTCACACATGCTCACTCAGCAAGCACCATGACTCGCTGAAAGGGGGCTGCTCATTGACCAATCTGCTCTGACAGCAGTATGGCGTGAGCTTCTGACCCTGTGACTGCAAAGGGTCTGTGTTCATTGCCCGTGTAAGGGCTCACTGGCGCCCACACTGGGGGTTCCTGCCCTGCCCTGGAGGAGGTGACGTGCACACCCACCCATGCATGCGCACACATTTTAACACAAATACACACATGTGCAGGGGGGGACTCTACTTTTCGCCAAACCCCTCAGGTATTCATAGCCACAGAGCAGTAAGTGTGTGCATCCAGCGAGAAGGTGGAGACACCTGCAGGTTCTTCCTCCTCTGGCTCTGTACAGGTCCTGTCTGCATCCAGGCCCGACTCCGCCTCTTTTATGGTTACAAGGTAAGCACTATCACCTCACTGAAACGCTGACTACTGCCTGTGTTTTGCGACACCACACATACTTTGCAGCAGATTCCATCAGATTTAAGGTCATATAAAATAACATAAGAGGCATGTAGTATTGATCTCTTCCAGCTGAGCACCATCAGGGTCAGTATCTCTCTGAGCTAAACGGTAATGATATACTAGATGTGGTTTAAGGGAAACATTAAGCGAGGCATATGATAAAGCCTACTAACATTACAATATTAATAGTCGTGATGAAGATTGATGAACTGTTTTCTTTCAGTGACTTCAGAGAGTCCGGGAGGAGGGGGGAGGGGCACAGAGCTGCAGGACTGTTTATTTACATTTGCCCTTTTTAAATGATCCCTTTCTTCACAACATCTGCTCCACATTACCACACAGATATCTGTCCTAATGACCGCTATAATGCCTGTCTGCGCTCACACACACACAAAGGAGCACTCACACATACGCTGCCAGTAACATTACCATTATCCACCATTCTTCTGGGACACTTTACCCTCTCCAAAACACCTTGCACCACAAATGGACCTTCTCACTGCTGGCTCTTTTTGTTTGCTCCAAGCTTTTTCCGTTTTCCTCCCAGTTTGGCGGAGTCTGATGGATGCAAATGGGCACTTACTTAATTGGATCAGTTCCCAAGATGGAGATAAACAGGGCACTGCCTTTTTTTCTCTCCTCCTCCCCAAGTTATTTTGAGCCACGCTCAGTTCAGCAATGTGCCGAGAGAGCGTTAATGAGGAGGGGCAAGAAGGAGATGCAGCCACTGCTGGACTCATTCAGAAGTCCCTGCTCCAGACTGGCTCTCACTCCCACACAATGAGAGAAGGAAGTTGTATGGGCCTCATGCGCATCATGTCTTAATGTCAATTTAGCCGCCTGCTAGTGATGCAACTAGAAAACAATCCAGACATGAAGCACATCACTGGCTGCTCTGTTTTTTTTTTAAATGCAGGTAGTTGTTTTTATTAATCAAACAGACAAATTTGATGACAGGAACATGGAGGGAAACAAATCATTTTAGCTCTTGTCTGTGCTTGCTGGTGTTACACTTAACACCCCATTAATCCAGGCATAGATGATGAGTACCAATGAAAAGTATTTGGTGGTTTCTCTTGCTTTCTGAACCCCACCACTCCTCCCTAAAGAAGAAAAAAAATCAAGTGGTGGCCGCATGCCAGTGGGAGTGTGTTGGCTGCTGTACCCTGATTAACAGGGTGGTTTACAGCCAACTCCAATAGGTAATCTCATCAGAGAGGGGCTTTAAACAGATAAAGACCACCTCTAACTAGCCCCCCACCCTCATCAACCCCTCCAACTGCATCCCTTCTCACATGGGACCTCTCATCATCTAACACGCTAACTGAGCGCTGCTAATACCTGAAGGAGGCTAACATGGCCAGCCACAAACCAGGCTCAAATCTTCTATTGACCTCATTTTCAATAAAGGAGCCGTTTCCAGTCTGATGGATGATTTGTTGCTCTTGCATGGAATGGCCATCTGGATGGAAGGATATGATCGCCATAGTAGGTACGCATCACCTGCCAGCTACGAACTGGTATGGACTAAAGCGTGCTAAAGCTGCAGCTATGCGTCTGTCAGTGCAACTCACTTGAAGCAGCTTTAAAGAAAGGACAAAGAAAGATGAGCTAATTGAATTCGTCACCATATGGCCACTACTAGTTCAGGTTTTTTCAAGTCAAGTCAAACATGAGGTTATTTGATCCAATATGAGAAAATCCCTGGTTGCATCTGGAGACATAACAGCAGTTCATTTACTTATCAAAAGCTTTGTACTAGGGGCCTCTTTTGTTGCAGAATAAAGGGGAGGAATCCAAAACAAATCTGTGAAAGAGCTACGGCTGTAGTAAAAGCTCTTGTCCCACACAGCCTCTTTTTTCTTGTTTGGGGAGCCCAGACTGGGTTCACAGTAGCTGCACTTTAAGTATAGAAAGATCTGATTTATTAGCTTGTCAGGGGAAGCATTGTTCAAGAAAGCAATCAAAAAGCACTTACCTAGCTCCTCTAAAATTACTGCCTTTTTCACTGGCTAATTTGTGTAACTCCCATGGAGAGGCTGGCAAAGAGTTTGATGAGGCATATAATGATGATTAATGAATTTATTGCCCTGCTGCTCATCAAACGGTTGTAGTATATACTTCTCTCCCATTCTTCCAATGTGTTGCGCAGGCTTCCGAGCGACAGGGGAGCAGAGATAAGAAAGTGTCACCCTCCTCCCTGCTACCTCCCTTTGGCTGTTAACCTGGCTGACCTGATGGGCATGAGAATATAGAGGAGGGTCTGTGGGCAGAGCAGGAGCACAATGGACAGTTTAATAAAAGGTTAAACTGGAAATGTGAGTATACCAGCTGCAAGGGATGCTCGCTCTCAACTTTCAGTCTCTGATCACTTTTGTGGGAAAAGCCAGGGGGGTAACCAGATCTGCACAGCTTCTTCTGCCCTGCTCCAGCACAACAGCCCCCCCAAAGAACCAGTCAAAAAAGAGAAGACAACAGCATTGAAGTTGGGACAAAGTCTAAATGATGGACAAAAATCACAGAGTAAACAATCAATTTAAGAACAACACTAAAGTTGTGAAATGGAAGCACTATGTTCACGCTTATTCACTTTGAACAAGGCCTGCTCTTGGCACAAATGATGATTAACGACTGACAGGGTTTGTGGGTGCTGGTAGGCTTGTGAAGCGGTCACTGTGAGGTCAAAAGCACGTCTACATATTTGCTAAATAAGCCCACCCCCCCTCTATCCACTCTGCTCCCATAACTGCAGGGTCACGCATCCCTCCGTTTAACATTGTATAGGATGTTTACACTTGATTACACCCCATGCCTTCCTATCCTCTGCTCTTTGGCCAACAGTGCTTGATTAAGTCTTTGCTTGTTCACCAATGCTGGCAACTAAAGAATGCATTGTTGCAACTCAACCCCCAAAACAGCACCACACACACATATATACATCCCCTACCCCCACCATCAGCCTCTTTGAGTTCAGCTCCCTGGATAGGCTGTTTCTGCATTCACTGATTCATTAGGTTGGTCCCTTAAATACATCAAAGAGCTCCTTCGCTCACACAATAAACCAATAAAAGCAATTATAACCCCAGATCTTCTAGGCAGTGTTGATCTCTGGGGTCTGAGCATTAGATAATGAAAGAGTTTGATGACATAAGTTTTCCAAGAAAGCTCACTTTCTGTCTCCTGTCTCTTTCTAGTTGTGCATGTTCCTCCGCTCATAGAGGCTCTTTCTAAGCATGCGGAGCAAAACACCACATGCCAGAGTTTCCCCCCTAAATATCATGCATGTAATTTACCCCAAAACCTGAAGTTAAAATTAGAACCTATATAAAAACTTTGCAAGTGAGGTTACAAACTTGTGCAAATTTAGAGCTGCTTAGGCTCTCATAGCCTTGAAATTAATTGTAAAAAGGTAGTTATTTCTTAAAAGCATTGCCCCCTCTGGCTCTCTACTTCTTTTTGTTCGAAGGAGTCGATGAAGAGGTAAAAGGGTCCAGCTGTGTTAACCTCTTCTGCTGCCAGAGTTAAACTGCATCAGTAGGAAAAACTGAGATTCACTCATTGTTGCTTGATTACAGTTTCATTCCTTTTTTTCTCAAAGCAAAGTACTACAACCCAATCAGGGGGATTGGCATATGCAGATCATTGCAATAAATTTTTTTAATGAGAATTCTTTATCTTTAAGCAGACAAAAAGGAAGATGGAACAGTGGCTATCAAACAAAGACAAAATCAACAGTGTGAAAAACAGGGTCAAAATGAAGATGCTAGGTGTGTGTTTTGCTATACAAGCTGTTAAAATTCTCTGACAAGCTCACATTTAGCGTGAATGATTATTCCTATTCAAAATACTCCATGCAGTACAGTTAAAACCTCCTATCATACAGTTTTGTTGCATTTATAGAATATACAGATTTGCAATGCTTTTGTCCCTCTTATCTGAAATACATGGAAGCAACAGTCACCAGGTTCACTTCCATAAATCAACAACAGGTTATAATCACACTGTATGTGGCCTGTGGGAATGCTGGAATTTTAATGAATGATGTTTTAACTTCCATGCACAGAAGTTTTTGCTTCTGTCGATGAGATAAATGCATTCATAGTTGACTAAGTTCAAACAGTAGCTTTCATGTTTTATTTTAATGGCGTGTTAGATGGGTGGAGTTAGCCACACCGGACAGTTAGAGGTATAGGGGTGTTTATTTAGTCAGGGAGATGCATTCCAAGCAAACTTATTGTTCAAAATTAAAATCTGAAGAAATCCCTCCCTACACACACAGCCCTTTCCACCTCCAAAAGCTCAAAGTGTAATATAATGTAATGGCACTATTGTATGCAGTCATGAGTGATGTCAAGACGGGGCTAAGTGTATGTGTGCTCCATAAGAGGTTAGTTATCAGTCGAGTATGTCTGTCATGTGTTATGTTAAGTCAAGTCATGTTAACAAAGTCAACAAAAGACTGTCACTGCCTCCTTAGAATTCCATGTAACTCCACAAATAGCCAAAACCTTATTCTAACAAGGAGGACTTAGACAAGACCTCTCCTTTCTGCTCTTTAATACAAAAACAACTGACCGCCGAGTTGTGAAATCATAACAAAACAGCAGCTCGCAGACAAATATGTCAAGAACAAGGCCACAGTAGGTAACTTTTCCTTAACCATAAATGCTGCCACAAGCTTATTTATCTCAGCATATTTATCTTGAGCATCACTTGGGCTCCAGGGGTCTTAACTAGATTTGTGTTTGCATGCTGCTTTTGCAGGTGTTTGGAAAGGTTTGCTACAGAGTTCACAGTAACAGCAAGGCGTTATACTACAGTGTACAGACAATGTAATGTGATTACAGTAATGCATTACTTTGTACTGCATAACACCCAACACCGGTAGTAAATAAGTCTGAGGTGCTGTTTTAGTGAACGGAGTCATCAATACAAAACAAGAAGTAAATATGGGCGGAGCTTAGCAGCGCTGGTCTCTACCTTCATGTCATACTGTGTTGAGAGCCCCCTCGTGGCAGAATTTTACATACTGTGGTTAGGTTTAGGTACTCAGAACGACTGCAGTCTGCAACATTACGTGGATATCTTCTTCTCCTTTTTATGGGTTAAGCAAACAACTTTCAGATGTGCTACAGCCACCATCTGACAGTACCTCTGCATTACAATCAGATGCCAAGAAAAAATAGTGGAAACATGTATCTGAGGTGAGATAAAAGTCACATAAAATCCTGGATGAAACAATTACATGACTATCCCAATATATGAAAATCATGTCCAATCCCGACACTTAAGAAATTAAAAGAAAAAATAAAACCGTACAAATCAATTTTAACTACTCAACCTGAGGATGTTTTGCATTGCATTAAAAATAAAAAAGTTTAAGTTTGTAGTAATAAAGTAGAATTAAGAAAAAACTGTAGTTAAAACTCTCCAAAGCGGCTGTAAAATACCTGAAAATCATATGAAAAAATCAGTGATTAAGAAAAACTGTGAAAAGGGAAAATACGTTTTTGAGTCTAATGAGTATGCCACTGTGAAAACTTAAAGGTGCCCTTTTAAGACAAGTTTATATTGTTCTCAGAGGTCCCCAAAACATGCATGTGAAGTTTATTGCTGAAAAAATACTCTAGTATTGGATTTTTGCAAAAACCCCTCTGTTTCAGCCCTGCTCAGAATGAGCCGTTTCTGTGTCTGTGGCTTTAAATGGTACTGTCTGACTCTGCCCCTGACCACACCCCTCTCAGGAAATGGATGCTGCACTCGTGATATTACACTTTTGTTTTTTCTACAGTTTAGACTGGGATTGGAACCATCAATCTCCCAGGCTGTAGTCAGGGTAACCCATTGAGCTATCCAGCATCTCAGCTTGTAGCTGAGAGGATCAGTAGAGGAGGGCGGAACTTTCCTCCAAGTGGGGGACAGCCAGCGAAACATGACAGCGTTTGCTAAGGCCCCTGGTGAGGTCACTAGATGTAAAATCTGAGAACAGCTTGTTTCAGCACACATTTTCTGAAAGGTGGAGAAAGAGAGGGGGAGAGGGAATGGATTTTTCTGGTATTTGAGGGGATTGTGGACAGGCCAGGGGCACATATTTCTGTTAGAAAAGCCTGAAAAAGGGATTTTTGCATAATATGTCCCCTTTAAGAACCAGCTGTACAATACAGAATACAAAACAAACCAAATATTAAGCCAATGTTCTAGTAAAGGACAGCTGAGAGATTCACTCCAGTCCTTGAGCTGTTGATGGACTCATAAATGCACCAACTTCATTAGTAGGTCACCAGTCAACACTTGCACTGTCATTAGTAAATACATGAGTATTGACACATGCATGCACCGTAAAAACCTGACGCACACTATACCATCGACTAAAGCAGTTTAAGCCACAAAGCTGCAGAGAGTAGAGTTGATGAGAAGTCAGCCAGCCAATTACAGCGTTCCACCTGACGCAATCGATAGCAAGTAAAACCTTGATTCATTACCAAAGGTGCATGGATAAAAATGCTAAGTAAAACAGAGAAAAAGATATATGGGTATGTGTAATATGCATACTGCTAGACAGTTCTAGTTTGTGTGCATAATTGCTTTAATGTGGGCAATTAAGCCTAAGTGGATATGATTTTACTGTCTGCCCTACATTCAGTGTGATCATTGCCATGATCAATACTTATGATTTGTAAGTCACCAGTCATCGATGGTGTGACAGTTAAGTGTTTGACCTTGTGAGGAGGAGCTTTGTCCTTGTTCCTGAAAATGTCAACGGGAACATGAATTCTTGAAGACAAAGGATAAAGTCTGCAAGTCCAGATTTATATTTCAGATGCATGAAACCAACAATCTGTTTAGACATTTCAATACTAGGTCAAACATCTTCCTTAAAATTTTTAAAAGCCAACATATATATAATAATTTTTTGAACAATTAGTTAACAATGACATTTCATCGAAAGCATTAGGGCAGAGGCAAAGGTGTGATGAAATGTGAGGTGGAGGGGTTGTGGGCTGAGGTTTTGGCTGGGTTTCTGGCCTCCATTCGTTCTCAAACTAAGGACAGTTTAAAGAGCTCCACGATGTAAGAAAGTGAGAAAAATGCACACATAAACAGGCGCTTCAGATTAGACGTTGAGCCTGAGTGACTTAAACAAGAAAAGATCGCTCTTTGTATGGTGACAGATGGATAAGCAGACCTATTGCAGGCTATAATCTTGGAATAGTTCGAGACACTTTGTGTTTTGGCAACAGACAAACATGATATGTGATCTCCCAGTGAATGAATGAGCAATACTGTTTTAAGAAGAAGGATCTGTTTTTGATTCGTGTTGTGTCATGGTTTTTTAAACTGTAGGCAATCAGACACCAACATCTGGCAGGATCACCCCCAACTCCAACAAA